>NC_066580.1:382811110-382879816 GCF_024323335.1 Lathyrus oleraceus | reverse complement strand
TAGGAAAACTCTGATCTTAGAGTAAGATTGAAATTGCATTGGGTAGGGATTAAGTACAAGTTTGTAAACGGGTGAGTTTAGCTTGATTTTATACTACTGATAGTGGATTTCCTCCCTGCTTGGTAGCCCCCAGATGTAGGTCATGTTGGACTGAACTGGTAAACAATTACTTGTGTTATTTACTGCACTTACTTTTAATTTCTGCATAATTCTTGTCTGTGCAGAATTGGATGTCATAACAACCCGTGTGACATCTAAAGTCTGATAACTAGAATTTCAATTGGCATCAGAGCAGGCACCCTGCCTGTAAATTTCTGGGTGAGATCTAGGGAAGTTACTTTCTAGTACCATGGACAAGGATATAGGACACTCAAATAGACCACCCATGTTGGATGGCTCTAATTATGATGACTGGAAGCCTCGTATGATAGCTTTCTTAAGGTCTCTAGATAGAAAAGTCTGGAGAGATGTCAACAAAGGATGGGAACATCCAATGAAGACAGGTGAAGATGGAGTCAGTGTGCAGATTCCTGAAGAAGAGTGGGACAAGGAGCAAGAGGCATTAGCTCTTGGAAATTCCAAGGCCTTGAATGCATTGTTCAATGGAATCAGTAAGAACATCTTCAGGCTGGTGCACCACTGTGAACTAGCTAAGGAAGTTTGGGATACCCTCAAGGTAACTCATGAAGGTACTTCCAAGGTGAAGATGTCCAAACTTCAGATGCTGACCACCAAGTTTGAAAATCTGAGGATGAAAGAGGATGAACTATTCATGACTTTCACATGAATATTCTTGAAATTGCAAACACCTCTGGTGGACTAGGTGAGAAAATGGCTGAAGAGAAACTTGTAAGAAAGATTCTCAGGTCCTTGCCTAAGAGATTTGCTATGAAGGTCACAGCCATAGAGGAGGCGCAGGACATCTGCAATATGAAGGTGGATGAGCTAATTGGTTCTCTCCAAACCTTTGAAATGGGCTTGTGTGAGAATGCTGAAAAGAAGAACAAAAGTATAGCTTTTGTATCTAATGCTGAAGAGGAGTCAGAAGCAGGATACACTGGAGGTGATGAAAGCATATCAGAAGCCTTAGCCATGCTTGGGAGACAGTTCAACAAGTTCGTGAAGAAGATTGATCAAAGAGGTAGACCTAATGTCAAGAACATCCCGTTTGACATTAAGAAAAGATCAACTTCTGAAGAGAAGTTCAACCACGGCAAGGGAATCCAGTGTCATGGTTGTGAAGGTTATGGACACGTCAGAGCTGAATGCCCTACTTACCTCAAAATGCAAAATAAGGGGCTAGCTATCACATGGTCTGAAGGAGATTCTGAAAGTGAATCTGCTAAACACGTCACTGCACTAACCAGTGTTTGTGCCACTGATGATGACTCAAGTGCAGATGAACTGACCTTTGATGAACTTGCTGCAGCTTATAAGAAGCTGTGTGTCACCAGTGCAGAAGTACGTGTACAAGGAGAAAAGCAAAGAAACTCATCAAGGAGCTGGAAGATGAGAGACTGAAGCATCTGACAGCCATAGAGGATCTAAATGGTGAGATAACCCTGCTGACCTCCAAGCTGAATCAGATGACTAAATCCATCAGAATGATGAATAAAGGAACTGACACCTTGGAAGAGATCCTAAAGGTAGGACAGAAGTCTGGAACCACATCTGGTTTAGGCTTTGGGAAAAGATCCTCCAGTTGAACGCAAACGCCCAAAGGCTAAAGTTCAGAAATCCAAAGGGAAGTCACATCCAATGTCTCAACATCGGGAACCAGGATGACTAACCATCAGAAGAGGAAATTCCAGAATTGGAAATGTCACCACTGTGGTAGGCTTGGGCATATAAAAGCCTTCTGCTACAGGCTTCATGGTTACCCGAACCAAGTCCCTCATGTCAGACCTAAGCATAAGACATTTAGGCACCATGTCCCCAGCAAGAAGCGACAATGGTATGCTAGGTTAGCCCACACAGCTCTAAGAGCTTCTACCAAAGAAGACTGGTACTTTGACAGTGGATGCTCAAGACATATGACTGGTATGGAAAATCTATTGGCAGATATCCAACCTCAGACTACCAGTTATGTGACCTTTGGTGATGGTGCTAAAAGAAAAATAAAAGGTGTGGGTAAGCTGGACTGCTCTGGAGTTCCAAAACTGAATAATGTGTTGTTAGTAAGAGGACTAACTGCAAACCTCATTAGCATAAGCCAGCTGTGTGATCAAGGGTTCTATGTTCAGTTTACTAAGGAGCTATGTATTGTGACGAATGGTGACAATCATGAAGTTATGAGAGGATCTAGGTCCAAAGATAACTGCTATCTGTGGGAACCTAAAGTCTCAAACTTCTCCACAATATGCTCTTCAGTCAAGGAAGAACAGGAGGTGAAGTTGTGGCATAGACGCCTTGGACATCTCCACTTACGGGGAATGAAGAAGATCATATCCAAGGAAGCAGTTAAAGGAATTCCAAAGCTGCTTATTGATGAAGGAAGAGTCTGTGGAGAATGCCAGGTGGGCAAGCAAACCAAGATGTCACATCCGAAGCTGGGACATCCTACTACTTCCAGAGTTCTGGAACTGCTGCACATGGACTTAATGGGACCCATGCAGGTTGAAAGTCTGGGGGGAAAGAGATATGCATACGTGGTGGTTGATGACCATTCCAGATACACGTGGATAAGTTTCATCAGAGAGAAGTCAGATACATTTGATGTCTTCAAAGACCTGTGCATCAGACTCCAAAGGGAAAAGGACAGTTGTGTTGTCCGAATTAGGAGTGATCATGGTACGGAATTCAAGAATTCCATGTTTGATGAGTTTTGCTCGTCTGAAGGAATAAGTCATGAATTCTCTTCCCCTATAACTCCCCAGCAGAATGGGATAGTTGAAAGGAAAAATAGAACTATCCAAGAATCTGCCAGAGCTATGATTCATGCAAAGAAGCTCCCTATGCACTTTTGGGCTGAAGCTGTGAATACCGCGTGCTATGTTCACAACAGAGTCACCTTGAGAAAAGGAACCTCCTCCACTTTGTATGAAATATGGAAAGGCAGAAAACCCACTGTGAAGTACTTTCATATCTTTGGAAGTAAATGCTACATTCTCACAGATCGTGAACAGAGAAGGAAACTGGATCCCAAAAGTGATGAAGGTGTATTTCTAGGATATTCCACTAACAGCAGGGCGTACAGAGTGTTCAACTACAGGACCAATGTTCTGATGGAATCCATAAATGTCATTGTGGATGATAAAGAGGAAGGAATCGATGTCATAGAGGATGTTACAACATTCCCTGACAGTTCAACAGACTTTCCAATCAAGTCTGATGAAGTACAGGAACCTCCTCCTGAATGTGAAATAGATGCAACCACCAAAATGCCATCTATCAGAATTCAGAAAGACCACCCTAAGGATCTTATCATAGGGGATCCCAATAGTGGGGTGACTACCAGGTCAAGGGGAATAAGCTCAAATTCCTGTTTTGTTTCCAAGGTTGAACCCAAGAATGTGAAAGAAGCCCTGACTGACGAATACTGGATCAATGCCATGCAAGAGGAACTTGAGCAGTTCAAAAGGAATGAAGTGTGGGAGCTAGTTCCAAGACCTGAAGGGACCAACATCATTGGTACCAAGTGGATCTACAAAAACAAGTCTGATGAGAAAGGAGTAATTACTAGGAATAAAGCAAGACTAGTAGCTCAAGGATACACTCAAGTTGAAGGGGTTGATTTTGATGAGACGTTTGCTCCTGTGGCTAGGCTTGAGTCCATCAGATTGCTGTTAGGTATAGCATGCATTCTGAAGTTTAAACTGTTCCAAATGGATGTGAAGAGTGCATTCTTGAATGGCTACTTGAATGAAGAAGTCTATGTGGAACAACCTAAAGGGTTCTGTGATCCTAATCAACCTAAGCATGTATACAAGTTGAGGAAAGCCTTGTATGGGTTGAAGCAAGAACCTAGAGCATGGTATGAAAGGTTGACTGAATTTCTGACCTCAAATGGATACAGAAAAGGTGGAATAGATAAAACCTTGTTTGTGAAGGATGAAGACGGCAAAATCATGATTGCTCAAATCTATGTGGATGATATAGTCTTTGGTGGTATGTTAGAACAAATGGTAACACATTTTTTTCAACAAATGCAATCTGAGTTTGAAATGAGTCTGGTTGGGGAACTAACCTACTTTCTTGGAATGCAAGTCAACCAAATGGAGGACTCTATGTTTCTCTCCCAAAGCAAGTATGCCAAAAACATAGTTAAGAAGTTTGGTATGGATAATGCTAGGCACAAGAGGACTCCTGCTCCTACTCATCTGAAGTTAACCAAAGATGATGGAGGGCCTAGTGTTGATCAATGCTTGTATAGAAGCATGATAGGAGTCTACTATACCTAACTGCCAATAGACCTGACATTTCTTATGCAGTTGGAGTGTGTGCTAGATACCAAGCAGAGCCTAAAGTGAGCCACTTGAATCAAGTCAAAAGGATTCTCAAGTACATCAATGGGACTTGTGACTATGGGATGCTGTACTCACATGGGTCTGAGCCTGTCCTATCTGGGTACTGTGATGCTGACTGGGCTGGGAGTGCTGATGACAGAAAAGCACATCAGGAGGATGTTTCTTCTTGGGAGACAATCTCATATCTTGGTTCAGCAAGAAGCAGAATTGTGTATCTCTGTCCACTGCAGAGGCTGAATACATAGCTGCTGGAAGCAGTTGTTCCCAACTGGTTTGGATGAAACAGATGCTCACTGAATACAATGTCACTCAAAATATCATGACATTGTTCTGTGATAATCTCAGTGCCATCAATATTTCTAAGAATCCCATCCAACACAGCAGGACCAATCATATTGACATTAGACATCACTTCATCAGAGATCTGGTGGAAGACAAGGTGATCACCTTGAAACATGTAGCCACTGAACTTCAACTGGCTGACATATTTACAAAGGCTCTGGATGCTACTCAGTTTGAAAACTTAAGGGGCAAACTGGGAATATGTCTCTCTGAGAACTTATACAACCACTGATGTTTGGGATGTATTGTTTAATATCTCTGCCTATTAAACAATTGGAACTATGCTCTGATTGGTCAACAGATCATAGCTGTGCCACCTGCAACAAGTGTGGCAACAAGAGGGTAAGGAGACACCCTAACATGAGAAGGCCTATGCACCTGCAGGAATTCAAGGATGCTGTTCATGCAGGAGTGGTTCTGGATGTCAGAAACAAAGTCATGGCATCTGATATGGCTGTACCTACAGTAAAGCAAAAGTGGGTGATTACTTGATCAAAGTTGTGAAGCAAGATCAAGTGGGTGCTAACTTGGTTGAAACTGTGAAGTAAAACCAAGTCTATATTTCTGTCATTTTTTTTGTTGTTTATGTTGTTGGCTTTGGCAACATTTTTGACAAAAAGGGGGAGTAACAGGTGATACCCCTCATGACAGATTCGAAGACTTCCCCTGCAGCTGATGTGTGTTGAAGTTTAACTTCTGTTTGTGTGCTGTTTTGTGAAGTTTTTATTTAACTTCCATGTGTGTGAGTGTGTTGCCACTCTGAGTGTATTAGCTAGGTTTATTTCCTGCTAGCTGTGTGATTCCGCTGCTATGAACTCTGTTATGGGGATCAAAGTGTTTTAGCCAAAAATTTGCCAAAGGGGGAGTTTGTAGGTGTTTAATTGGCTGCATTATATGGTAAAACACTAGCTGGATTCTAATGTCTTGACTGATGTCATGACATGGTGTGTATGTGTGACTGCATTGTAGGTTAGAATATCTAACTGTGCTCTGATGTCTTGACTGATGTCATGACACACTTGAGTAGTTACTGCAGGATGAGCTAATACAGGATTTATTGAATGTTGTGACATTCATCCCTGTCAGCAGATACTAAGGAATAGAACAGTTGGTGTTCTGTTAAAACTTAGTATTCATTTCCAGTCTGGTTATCAAGGAAATACCAGACCTGGCATAAGGCCTACTGTCTGAATGTCAAACTGGATGCTATGACATTCATCATTGACAGCATATACTGAACAATAGACAGAGTGGTGTTCTGCTATACTTCAACATGTTTCTTAGTTATTCTTCAAGAGGATAACAAAACTGACTTAAGGCCAAATGTGTAAATATCAAATTGGATACTTTGACTTTATTAATGTAAGTTGTTACTGTAGTATGGTCATTTTGGTCATATACAGGTCAGCAAAATTGTACAGTCTATTTTCTGGAAAAACAGACTAAGCATATGATCCTTGTTGTCAAGCTGAATGTCGTGACATTCATTCCTAACAGCATATGCTATATTGTAGGTTGTTCAGTTTTCTGTTTCAGCTTTTTCTCAGGCTATTCTTCAGGGATTCAACAGCTGAGAGAAAATCCAGGAAATCAACAACCAAGCTACATTTAATGAACCTAACAAATAGCCTATTTGTTAGTAACCTAGATGGGGAATTTAGGGGAACTCGCGTGACCTTAAATTCAGGAGAATACAAGTGCAAAGGCCCAAGTACTGCAATATAAAAGGAAGTCGTTCCTTCATTCAGAACTGGGGATTTTGAGGCGTGAAGATTTAGGGTGTCCATCATACTTCACTGCTGTATTTTTGTGAGTCTTGTATTAGACATATCTTGTAAGCCAAGCCATTATCACGTAGATGATTGCTTTGGCATAGGGTGTTTATTGAGTTGTAAGTGTTGTGTTGCTCAAAGCTTTTAAGCGTGAGTGCTGTGTATCTTGATTAAAGCTGTTAAGCACAATCAAGAGTTGTTTGAAGTGTGACTTCAAAATTGTCTTTAATATTGATTAAAGGTAGTAATCACTGAGGTGATTGAGGGGGAGTGAGTAGGAACTCTGATCTTAGAGTAAGATTGAAATTGCATTGGGTAGGGGATTAAGTGACAAGTTGTAAACGGGTGAGTTTAGCTTTGAATTAATACTACTGATAGTGGATTTCCTCCCTGGCTTGGTAGCCCCCAGATGTAGGTCATGTTGGACTGAACTGGGTAAACAATTACTTGTGTTATTTACTGCACTTACTTTTAAGTTCTGCATAATTCTTGTCTGTGCAGAATTGGATGTCATAACAACCCGTGTGACATCTAAAGTTTGATAACTAGAATTTCAGTGGGATTCTCTTATGAGTGGTTTGATCACCAAGTATGCTTGCATTGTATATCATTGGTTTTCTCATTTTTGTTTACTAATCAAAATGCACAAAAATATGTCATTAACCTTTTGCATGCTTAATACTAACATGTGACATGATTTTTTGGCTTTTGTTTGGAATTTTTATCATTTGATATCACTGTTTTGGACACATGGACATGTAGTGTGACATTTGGTGTAACATTTTGTGCCTTGCATTTGTGCATTTTCATTCAGACACCAATTGAGCTCTTCTGGATTTAATTTTTGGTATGATGCTTGTTCATAACATGTTAAACTCACATAAAAAATTTCATGATCATTGGTTACATTTTTGTTTTAATTTGGATTTTCTATTTTTGATGTCCAACTTTGATCACATTACTTGCCTTTGCTTTATCTTGATCATTTGATGGCTTTGCCTTATGAATTGGCTTTGGTCCTTTTGAGGACTCTTTCTTGTTTGATTGAATGTGCTTCATGTGAAATATTGACTTCTGTTTTGACTATTTGACTTGCCTTTGACCCTAGTCTTTGTACTAGTGGTTCGTACTTACCAATTGTGTTTTGTGTTTCAGGTTTGAGCATTTAACACTAATGGTTGGTTTGGTCTCATTACTTGAGATGCATTTGCTTTGATCACTAACTCTTGTTGTGTTGTAGGTCCATTGATGTGATGAACTCACTTGAGTGCTTGCAACTTGTGACTTGCATTGTGTAGATATTGAATAATTCCACTGTTGTTGTCTGTTGGTTTTTCTGTCTGAGATATTGACTGTTTGGCTTTTGTACAGGTACATTAGTCGCTTTTAGCTCTTGCTTGAGCTTTGCTTTGGAGTGTGATTGATACACCACTTAGGTAGCCACTCTTTTTCTCCATGTAGTCTGGAAGTCCTGCCACCTTTTTGGCAGGCATTTGGCTGAAGTCCTCCTTAAGAGGTCATGATTGTGTATGTTTACATTTGTGCTAAAGACCTCCTTGTTGAGGCATGTTACTTGTTAAGTCCTCCTAAGTGAAGAGGCAATTGACAGATAGAAGGGATTAGCAATCAATCCCCTGTTATTCAGTGAGTCGTTCATTATGCTCGCACTACATGCTGATGCTCTTGAACAAACACCCAAGATCTTTGTATAGAGTCGGTCAAGTGGAATAGGGTCCCTATTTCTGGATCCCCACACCTTCTTTGATTTAAGCTCACCCAGGCCAGGGTTAAGAGCATGAGGTCTAATCCTCATCACCATATTTCATCTACTTCACCCTAACTCTCAATGTTAGTGGTTAAGAGCTTCAGAACACCCCTACAGTTTTGGCTTGTTTGTCGAGGTTGATATGACCCCTCTTGACTAAAGCCCAACTTTTGTCTGAGCCTCTTGTTTGTGTATAGAGTGTGATGCATTGTTTGCTTGATTGCTTTTGCATGTGTTTTGCATTTGATGCTTGTTTTGTTTTGAAAAGTTGGATGTAAGCCCATCTATTGGCATTCCGTTTCCTGTTTTGCTTTGTGGAGTTGGATATAAGACCATCTATTGGCATTCCGTTTCCTGTTTCGGAGTTAGATGTAAGTCCATCTATTGGCATTCTGTTTCCATTTTTTGTTGTTCTATTTTGAAACTTGCTTATTTGTTTCTACCTTGTGTTGCCTAATTCCAAATGAACTTACTTGGATCATCTCTATGATCTTGAGAAAGGAACTCCTGTTTGTGGCTTTGTCCCTTATCCACCACCTCTTGCATGCTTAACCTTGATCCCTTTTCCATCCTTAACCCAAACCAAAATTGTGCAAACATTTGACTTGTTTTCATATTAGAAACCTAGGCCATATGCCTTTGATTTTTCAAACTCTTTTCACCAATACTCATTGTAAATGAACTCTAATTCATACTTTGACCTCATTTTGTGAATACTCATAATTGGTTAATTCAACTCATTCAAATGCTATTTTATGGTTTCAATGACCATGTTCTTAATCAAATTTTCATGCATTAGCCATAGATCTGAATTATCTTAGTGGTTGATGTAAATCTCACTGCATCCTTAGTGGTTGGATTGTAAGACTTCCATACTTATTATAGGGTTAACCCCTCACTAGTATGTCGAAGCCATCCTCACATGGTGGATTGTTGGTTCAGGTCGAGTTTTCTCCCTTTGATAACGAAAGACCTTAAGGCTTTTGTTTAAAATCAATCCACTCACTTGTTTTGGAAAACTTTTAGCCGAACTACGAGGTTTTGATCCTATTCTTTTTATAAGAAGGTACGTAGGCAATGGATTCATCCATCCAAACACAAAAATATAAATAAACTTGTACATTCTTTTCTCATCTCTTCAATCATGTTTGCACAATAAATATTTCATAAACAATAACCTTTGCAACAAGTTGTGAAAAGGGCTCCCTAGGAGTACCTAGGATGTTGTGGGTGCCTAACACCTTCCCATGACATAACCAACCCCCTTACCCAGATCTCTGACCTTTCTTTTACTAGTTTTGTTTGTAAAACTCTTAGGCTTTTGTTCGCTTTCTAGCCATTCCTTTGAATAAATAGAAGTGCGGTGGCGACTCGACTTTGTATGCTTTGCTTTTGATTTAGTCAATAAATCTAAAAGTAACGAATACACCGCTACACCTACACCCCTAAACATGATAAACCTTATCTTCTGATTCTTCGTTCCCTCCACCTTCATCGATTTATTCTTCACCTACTGCCATTAATTTCTGCTTTTGTTACCCCCACCCCCATCAATTTCTTATTCTTCCATCATCTTCTTCATAGAAATAGATGGACGCAAAACATCATCATTTAGCATTTCAAGTAGTTTGAATTTACCCATATGTGGATGTGATCAAAAATGAATATGTGAGTCACAAACACAACCAAAAATCCCAATAAATATTCTGGAGATGTCAAAATGCTAGGGTAAGAATTTTTTTATTTCTTCTCTTTGTTTTTCTGGGAAAGTTCTGTCTGTAATCTTCATTTTCCTGCGTAGAGTGTGGAAAGTTATGACCTATTTGTCTGGGATGATGAACTTGGACTTGGTCAGGTTCATGGTAGGAATGGAAATTAAAAGATTCCAACAAATTGCAATAATTGTGAAATGGTAATGGCTTACTTGAGGGAATTTGGGAAGGACATTGGCAAATAATTTGGGAAGGAATTTGGCAAGGAATATGGGGTACAAGTCAGTTCATAGAAGCATGAAAAGACAAAGAAGAAGCTTCAAATTGATAAGAACAAAATTCATAGTTTAATGGTTGCAGTTATGATGTCTGGGATTTTGTTTTCCATTGTCTACAAGTTCATGTAATATGTACTTTATAAGTTGTGGTCTAATTAGGTATTTTCCAGTTATGGATTTTGTTTTCCATTGTCTACAAGTTCGTGTAATATGTGATGTAACAAATGGCAATGTGTCAATTACTAGTTTATTAATGAAATATTTGGTATTTGTTATTTGTTATTTCCAATTTCGAGCTAAAGTGAAATATTTGGTATTGATGATAAGAAGCACGTAAAGTGCATGAGTCATTACAAAAGGGCACATAAAGTGCATAAGTCATTACAAAATGAAACATAAAGTGCATAAGTCATTACAAAATGAAACATAAAGTGCTCTTGCATGACAATGCATTGTGACCAAACCCTATAAAAAACAAACTAATTGTTTGAATCTGTTTGAATTGATTCAGCAGTTGGTTGAGCTTTACTTCCTTTTGGTTTCCTCTATAAAAAACAAACTAATTGTTATGTTTTGAACACTTCATGCATAATTTAATTCATGTATACAATTATACTAAGTTTAGTTACCTTTATTTTTAAAGCATTTGGATTTTGAGTAGTGCTCTTGCATGACAATGCATTGTGACCAAATTTATAACATTTGGTACATTTATAAGACACACTCGTTTTTCTTCTTCTTCTTCTTCTTCTTCTTCTTCTTCTAGCACCATCCCTACAACATTCCCTAATTCTAACTTTCCTAGGTCTTCCTGGTCCATTTTTCTACATGGGTGGTTGAAGTTTATCAACTTGAACTTCAAGCAACATGTTCATCCCATTTATAGGACTCACAGAAAAACCATAACAAATGGAATACTTAATTCTTGAATAACAATCATCCACAAAATCTTCTGGATTTTGCTTTTTATAACTTAATGCAACAACAACTAGAGAATTAAATTTTATACCCCACTTAAACTGATAGTCCTTATTATGTTGTTATTTCCTAAACTTTTCAACTTAGGCCATTTCCCTTCAGCATCAGATTCATTTGGGTCTGAGTTACCTAGTCCATCACTAACATATTCATCATCTTCAATTTTATTTTGGGAACTACAAATTAACCTTGCAGCTAATTTAGATTCATTTAAGGATCGATTAACATTAAATCCATTTGCAATTGAAATAATTCTCTCATCCTCACTATCATCAAATCCTTCTACACCCTCATCATCAATTGCTTCCGTATATGTTTGAAGGTGGCAAGGAACACAAGAAATGGGGTTTGAATTGGGTTTCTAAGATAAAAAAAATTTGCACCCAAAACACTCAAAGTAGAACCAAGATTAAAAATAAATGAACACAATCATTTTTATACTGTTTCACTTTTAACTAAGATATTCCAGTCCATTTGCCAAGGTGATTTTGCCTTATCAACAAGGACTTAATCCACTATAATCAACTAATTACACACACGATGACTACTTATCACTGTCTTCTTGATAATCCTGACTAAAGCCTAGTCTCTAAAGGAATACAACATCAAACAGTGAGATACAATAAATGTGTTTACAAAGTTTCTTCTAAGAAAGTAGATTACAAAAGTAGAGGCCTGGTTACAGAAGTATTTCAGAATGACTTTGGCTTAAGTATCAGAATTTCTGGTCATCAGTCTTGTTTCAGAGCATGATCTGTCAGAACTTATATATACTTAGTTATCATTGTAACACCTCAAAATTTGCCCTCCTCTCCTTGGGACTAGCTTAGCATATTGAATCTCATATTTAGGACATTAGGCCTTTGCATATTGCATATCATGTGAATAATAAGCAAGTCATCCTCTAAGGGCTTGTCAGAGATGGAGAGGTACATGATTCATGCCTGAGGGTCTTTATAAATTGATCACCAACCATCTGAGGGTTTGTGTTTCAATTAGGGTTTTCTTGGTTCTTCAAGGAGGATGAGCATTATCTTGGTTGCAAGGGTACATCACCATCATCATGGTTATGTCATTTTTAAAGGCTCCATTGTGCATGCTCCAGTTCCTTTGGATTAGGGTTTTGACCTCTGGTCAACCCTAATCAATGACTTCTATTCCAGCCAGGGATTCTCAAGGAGGTGAGGTATTCTATTGAGATGAAGATCACATGGTAATGTGGAGAAGCTTATTTGAGCTAGGATTTCATTTCTGAGTCATTTTCTCAAGTGGTTGAGGCTCAGGCTGATCAGAGCATGCCAGGTCATCTAAGGACCATAGAAAGTCAACTGTGCCAGAACTGAGGGCTTTGAGATGGAGAAATGGTTTGAGACACTTCATTCTTGTCCAAAAGAGGCTTATTCATCATGTCAAACATATATCTTGAAGATTTTGAAGTCAGATCAAAAGTTTCCCAAAATGGAAAGTGACCTGTAATTGAAAGTTTTCAAAAATGGCAAGTTTTTGGACCATATTCAACTTGACTTTCCAACATCAAAGAAGCTTCAAATGAATTTTTGGTCAACATGAAAGTTGAATATATTTCTCTCCTCTTTCCAAAAAGTCCTATTTCATGAATTTATGGTGAATGGTTGAGAAGTTATGCTCAAGTGATCACAAAGTGTACATGGAGGTTCAACATGCCATAACTTTTGATCCAAAACTCCAAATTGAGCCACTCTTTTGGCAATTTGCTTCTTGTGACCTATAGTTTCCAAATCCATCATTGCCTTGCATAAAAAATTCTCATATGATCATTGGCTTACACAAGTTCATTTTGGAGGGAAAAGTGATAATTCAAAATTGGTTGATCAAATAAGGGAAATACCACTTCCATTGTGTTCATTGGCTGATTTTAAGTGAATGTGAAGCATTGCATGCTACTGTTCACGTGTGAATTAAGCCATGCACCCTCACTTTTCATTTTTTGCAAAACACCTTATATTTCCTTAATCTC
Organism: Lathyrus oleraceus; assembly: GCF_024323335.1. Classification (NCBI taxonomy): domain Eukaryota; kingdom Viridiplantae; phylum Streptophyta; class Magnoliopsida; order Fabales; family Fabaceae; genus Lathyrus; species Lathyrus oleraceus. The sequence goes on along the minus strand of NC_066580.1, from coordinate 382,866,507 downwards.
ATTTAACCAAGCCTAAGTGGGATTAGCAAAGTCATTAGCACATGATATAAAAGCCTAATTGTAACAGAATTGCTCATAATCACAAGTTCTAGATCTAGAATCTCTCTTCCCTCCAAAATTCTCTCTCATTGAAATTCAAAATTTCTTCACACAAGGCATCAATTTCTCTGCATATTCTGGTTCAACATGCATCATTGAGTAGGATTTGATCTCTGGTTTGAAGAAATTGGTGAAGATTTGTGTACATTCATAGCTTGAACATGAAGATGGAAGTTGAAGTTTAAGCAAGATCCAGGACAATTCAAGTGCCAATTCCTACATAGAGCTTCATTAGAGACCAAAGGAGGAAGATCTGGACATTGCTAGGCCTTGAACACACTGTTTTCATCCACTGCTCTTCAAGAGGTTGGAAATTCGATCATCTTAATTCTTCATTTTATGCACATGATATTGTAGATCTTTTCATGCTGAGAATTCTGATATAAATTTCATGGAAAATGGATGAATATTGATGAAGTTGTGTTGATTTAAAGTTTGATGTGCAAATATGTGTGTCTTCGATCCGTCCAATATATGATGAACTAGGCTTAGCTAATATGATATTCATGATCTACTGGTTGAGACCTTTCGATTGGTGTATGGCACGACGTTTTCTGCAAATTTTCATGGCGGAGCACCGCCTGTCTCGCCGGAGAAGACGGTTGCTCCGCCGTCTGGTTTCTGTCTTAGGGTTTCGCTTAGTCATGGTCCACGCATGCGCTTACGTATCAATTCCATTGGCCAGAACATGTTTGACTGGCCTGCGTGTCGTTTGACCATGCTGAGTGTGCGCCACTTCATTAAATGAAGTGCTGCGTTTTGACGCGCCTTGCAACCATTGCCACGCTGGTTCGAATCCGGCCTTGTGTGTTTGTGAATTATTTTGAAGCGCTTATTGTGACCTCAAGCGCATGTGTTCAATCCTTGGCTGCTGCATGTTCCACATTTCATTTCAAATGCCATTTTCAACATTATTTTCATTTTATTCCAATTTTTGTATCAACTTTAGAAAATCATAACAAATAGAATATTAATCCAAATTGAATGCAATTTTTTCTCACATGTTCATCTTGATGTCTTTTATTTTGTGAGATTTATTTCATAATTTTAGCATTTCTGGATTTTTAATCATTATTGTTTGTTTGCACATTGTGTTATATTGACATGTTGAATTCAATTGCTTGTAAAATGCTCATACTTTCCCCAAATGATTTGAAACTTCACATGTGTGTTCTTAACATGTTGCCTGATTTTTGAGAAATGGTTTGGCATTTTTAGCATTTTTCATTTCTGTTTAGGCACATGAATGTTAGGTGTGACAATGTGTGTCACACATTTTGATGTTGATTTTGTTCATTTTCATTGACATGCCAATTGAGCTTTTCTGATTCTAATTTTTTGCATCATGCTTGTGTTTAACATGTTGGTATCACATACAAATTTTCATGATTATTGGATTCATTTATGATTTAAGGTGCATTTTCTCATTTGTATGCCCAATTGTTGATCATCTTGTATGCCTTTGCCTTAGCATGATCATTAGATGGATTTGCCTTAGGATTTGAGTCTGGTCCTTTTTAGGACATGTTCTTACTTGAATAAATGTGCTCCATGTTGAAAATCAACTTCTGTTTTGACTTTTTACTTTCCCTTTGACCCTAGTCTTTGCACTAGTGGTTTGTTCTCACTCTTTGAGCTTTGCATTTCAGGTTCAAGCTTCTAGTCCTAATGGTTGATGTTGATCTCACTTCATGAGATGCAAATTATTTGTCCACTAACCTTGTTGTGTGTAGGTTCCTTGAGTGTGTTGGAATCACTTGAATGCTTGCACATAGAGTATGACTTGTGTACATATAGAACCACTGTGGACTGTCTGTTTGATTTGTCTGAATGTGAATATTGACTTGTTTGACTTTCTTACAGGTACATTAGCCGCTTTTAGATTGCTTTGCTTTGCTTAGGAGTGTGGTTAGTACACCACTGAGGTAGTTTAGCCTTCTAACTCCATGTAGTCTGGAAGCTCTGTCGCTTTTTTGGCAGGCATTTGGCTGAAGTCCTCCTTAAGAGGCAATGTCTGTGTTTGTTTATATTTGTGCTGTTATGTGTGAAGTCCTCCTAAGTGAAGAGGCAATTGGCAGATAAAAGGGACTAGCAGTCAGTCCCCTGCTAATCGTTGAGTCATCCATTATGCTCGCATTACGTGCTGATGCTCTTGGACATAACCCAAGATCTTGTATACAGTGTCAGGCATGTGGAGTAGAGTTCCCCTTTTCTGGACTCCCACACCTTCTTTGATTCAAGCTCACCCAGGCCAGGGTTAAGAGCTATGAGGTCTAACCCTCATTATCTTTCATCTGCTCACCCTGACGGTCAATGTCAGTGGTTAAGAGCCTCAGCACCCCTACATTTGGCTTGTTTGTCGAGGTTGATATGACCCCTTAACTAAAGCCTGGCTTGTTTGTCGAGGTTGATATGACCCCTTGACTAAAGCCCAACCGTATCTGAGCCTCTTGTTTGCATATAGAGCGTGATGATTGCTTGTGTGATGATTGCTTTTGGTATGTTTACCTGCTTTCCACTTCTCACATCCTTTTCAGTAGGAGTCGTACGTTTAACTTTCGAGGAAGTTGAACGTATGTAGAGTTAGGACTTGAGTTGACTCGCTTCCTGTGCGAGTCAAACTCTTGATTAGATACCTCAACCTAGGGCTATTGTGGATTGCATGACGACTATTAGGCTCGAGTCAGTCTCCCTTTTAGTTTGTTATTCCCTCGGTCTCTGGTTAGGAGGGAGTTTCTCCCCAATTAAGGGGAACTACGTCGCCTTGATCCTCATACCAGATAAGGTACGTAGGCAGGAGATCGTGCGAGATCTCTCCGGGCAACCTTTTTCTTTTTGCGTGTGTTTGCTTGACATCTTTTAGGTCAGAGTTCCCGACTCCCTATTAGCTTGTTTGTCTCAACCTCTCTGTTTCTTTTGACGTCTCAACGTCTCTGTTGGTTTGTGCGACAACTAGTAGGCTCGAGTTCCAGACTTCCTATTAGTTTGTCATTCTGTTTCTTTTCTTTGGTGTTCGCTGGTTAGCGACTGGTGTGTGTTTGGAGTCGGACGTAAGACCAACCATTGGCATTCCGTTTCCTTGTTTGTGTTTGTTGTTCAGAGTCAGACGTAAGACCATCTATTGGCAGTCCGTTTCCTTGTTTGCTTTTGTTTTGAGGAGTTAGATGTAAGTCCAGCTATTGGCAGTCTATTTCCTTATTGTATGTTTCTTTTGACGTCTCAGCGTCTCTGTGTTGTGTTTTGTTTCGGCGTGCGTTAGCCGAACTACGAGTGTTCTGATTCTTTCTCTGGATAGGGAAAGATACGTAGGCATAGGATGCAATATCCTATCGAGCATGTTTCCCATTTCCCCGAACTACGTCGACTCTGATGTTTGTTCCTGACAAACTACGTAGGCCCAGGATGCGATATCCTGCCGAGTCCGTTTCTTCCGTCTTTCATCTGTTGTTTTATTCCAGTATGTGTGCATTCTTTGAGCAGTATTCAGAAACCTTATTCTATTCTTTTGAGCGTGGATCCCGTCGAGTACGACGGACGTGAGGGGTGCTAATACCTTCCCCTTGCGTAACCGACTCCCGTGCCCTGCATCTCTGGTCGTAAGACCATTCCTTTCCCCTTTTCAGGTTTACTTCGAGCGTTTCCTTTCCCTCCTTTGGGGATAAATAACGCACGGTGGCGGCTCTGTGTTCTTTTTTCCGCCTGTTGTTTTTCGCGTATGCGATAATCATCATAGCTTGTATATCAGCCTGGTTAAACTCTTCTAAAGATTTTTTAACAAAAAGTCTGGTTAATGTCTTCTGAAGAATTCTTATTTCTTGAAAAAATTTGTTAACCACTATGAATGTATTCAAAGTTCTCATAACAGCTAATCAGAGTCATAAATAAGAATAAGAATGACAAATGTTTGGGTTTTAGAATGGGAATAGATATATCAAAATCATAACACTCTTCTCTCCCTTTGTCATCAATAAAAAACGCAAGAGTAAATACAAAGTAACACCAAACTGTGTTCATTTCATCCAAGATTACAATGGTACAAAAGAAAAAGATGAAAATAAAAACTTAGAAACTAATAAAGAAACAAGTTTTAAAAACAAGGTTTCTAATAGGGTGGAAGTCTAGATATAATGGCTTGAAGCATCCCTTCAATACTTGTGTTAGTTCTAGCTTGAGCATTGAACATCTCATCCTGATTATCCAACCTTTCTCTGACAATCGCATTCTCAGCCTTAAGCTCTTCTAAGGTCTTCAGCAGCAAAGAAGGTGCAAAGCCTGAATCTTCAGCTACCACAACATCCTTTCTTCCAGAAACTGATCCAAATTATATATCTAAAGGAGTAGGAGTAGGATGGGCTTTCACAACAGGTGCAGGGAGCAAAAGGGTTGGAGGAACCTTCTGAAGCAAAGATTTAATAATACCAAGGAGTCTGGCTTGGAAGTTCCTTTGAGTCTTCTTGAAGCACACGAATTCCAACTCTTCAGGACTGAAGTCAATCCACTTTCTAAAATTGTTGCATAGAGCTTGAACTTCAGAGAGGTTTGCATTAGAGGTACAAACTTTAGTGAGAGAGTTCAATCTGGAAATAGCCTCGCTTTCAAACTGCGAAAATAATTCATCCAGGGTTGTGGGACAGATGTTGGTTTGAAAGGTGGTTTAGTCGGAATAAGGATGGGATGATCTATTAGGGACAGTAATGAACTCATTTTATGAATCAGAATCAGAATCAATGTTAATTCTTTGTATTTGTGATTGGCAGTAATTTTGGTAAAACTGACTTAGTAGCAACATGTTGAACAAGATGTCCTAACATGAGGATCTGACATCTTGTCTGTTACAGGTTTACATCTTGGTAACGGTTTATTTGATTAACAGATTACTGAATATTCTAGGAATATTAAGTAATCCTATGTGGAATCCAAGATTGAGGAATCAGAGATTCTGTTTGAATTTAAAGTTATTCTTTTTTCTAAATGTTGAGACATTTTATGAAGAATATTTTGCAGACTTGTAACAGCTGCCTTGCTGCATTTTTGAAGCCCAAATTCAGTCCAGACTATGGTTATAAATAGAATGCCACAAACCTAATTGGAGCACGGATCAAATATTGTTTCATTGAGTTTTTAGGGTTTGTGTGTTCTTGTTAATTGTGAGCCTCTCTAATATCATCTTGGTATAAGAGTAGGATTGTCTCTATTGAGTTGTAAGTTCTGTCAATCACGCTTAAGCTTCTAAGCATTGAGTGATTGTGTGTCTTTGAAGTGTAACTTCAGAATATTTCAAAATTGTATTGTTTCATCACTTTGTGATTGAAAGGGGAGTGAGGGGGGTCTCATACCTAGGTGAGTCTTAGGTAGAAGTTAAGCACGAGTAGTGATTTTGCTGAAGGTCTACAAACTGATACTATTTAGTGGGTTTCCTTCTTGGCTTTGTATCCCCCAGATGTAGGTGTTGTTGTACAGCGAACTGGGTTAACAACTCTGTATGTTCTTTTAACTGTATGTTATATTGACATTGTGTTTTGATCAGATATCAGTGTCTCGACATCTCTTAGGACATCTGATATTTGCATACCAGAATTTCAATCAGAATCATCTGTTTCAATAATGGGAGCGTCAGGGTGAGTGGATTTTTTTCGTTGACTGATTATAGATAGAAGTAAGGGCGAAAGATGTGGTTGAGGTAAAGGTACGAAAATGGTTCTAAGGGGTTAAAAAGTTAAAGTGAGATATGGAAAAGTATCATTTGGATTAGTAGTTTGGGGAGTAGAAACAATGGGTTCAGTAAGCACTGCTTGGAAGTGAACTTGTTCAAAAATATGAATAGGGTTGGAGTGAACTGGTTCAGAAATATGAATGGGTAAATAGTGGTGGAATATGGGATGGATGAATTGTTAACAATAAAATGAATTTGAGGTTCAGAAAGAAATGACTTACTAGAAACAGTTCCATCAAAAGAAATAGCAACAACAACTCTAGGTTCTTCAGCAGAAGTCTCCAGAGTCCTTCTAGAAATCTTAACCTTTTTAGGTTTTCCATCAGCATGCTTCTTATAACTCTTCCTCTTCTTATAAGGAGTCTCAGAAGCTCTGTCTATGGCACCTGCTTCATAGCTAACAAAGTATTTCATTAGAGCAATCAAAGGATCTGGCTTTAAGAAGATTAGAAAGTCTCCCAAAGGGATCCTTCTGTTGGACACCCATATTCTTCAAACCTATGGCGTTGAACACCCTTCCAACCTAGGTTTCCAGCTCGTTGGGGATATGACCTTCTTTAAGAGAGTCTATTAGCTTACTCTTCATCAGAATGTCAAAAGTCAGCCTACCAAGAGGAATCTAATTCCTTTTCTTCTTACTTCCATCTCTAGTTTCCTTCACCATATCCCTCAGATGTTGAAAGAGAAGTGAATGGAGATTCACTTTCTTCGTAGTAGCAATGAAGAAGAGAAGATACTCTTAGTCACCATTTATGTAATATGTAGAATTCGTTGGCTTTCTATGATGAATACATCCCAAAAGAATTTTGGCCCAGATTCTCAAATGAGGTAGAAGATCCTTGATCTTGTTTGAATGAACTCCAAAAGTGAAGATCACTTTTGAAATCTCAATCAGATCAAAATTTCTTTCCACCATCTGAAGACAGTTTTTACCAGACCCATCATGTCTGATGAGTTTGGCTATCAGCTTTTCCGTGATGACTATCTTCTTTCCTATGACAAAGGAAGTAACTTGGAAAGTATAAGTCTTAGCATGAATCCAAAGTTCTCTAACCAGAAGAAATAAAACTCGAGTTGAAGACGACCAGATTACTTCTCTCATCCTTGAAGTTTAACATCATTCAAGAAATTGAATCCATTATCCTTTAGATTCTCAAAGTCTATCATAAGTTCACATAGAACTTACAACTCATTTGAAGGAGTAGATAAACTGAGTTCAGGAGTATTGTAGGGTTCTTTAGGAACTCTTCTCGAGCAGATTCTAAAACAGATTTTGTAGAAATAATCTGTAAGAGATGGGGAGTTTGTTGTGGTTGTTGCGAAGACGAAAAATTCTCACACTTATAAAGTGATATTTAAATATCAATATGTTTAGCTTTAGAATGCAAAATATGATTCTTATATAAACATATAGCAGAAGTATAAAGTGATGTTTAAATATCAATATGTTTATCTTTAGAATGCAAAATGGGATTCTTAGATGAAAGTAAATCAAGCAAGCAAGAGATAAAAGGTGAATTATCAAGTCTAAACATGCTTTAATACATCACAAACTATCACCAAGAGGCCACATGTTAACAAATAGAAACTACTCAATCAAACTAGTCATGAAAGAGGGAGACAAAGCTCAAACAAGTTGTGAATACAACTAAAGCAAACAACGAGTTATCAAACCAAAATGGGCAGCAACATCAAATCAAAATAAGCATAAGTACATGTTGTATAGATCCTAAATGTCATGCATAAATGGTTTAAGCATCAAAGGGTTCAAGGAAAGCACACAAATAGGCATACTAGCAAGCAACAATCTTAATGTGTCAAGTATCCAAACAAACATGGTGTGAGAAGAGTGAAGTAAATGGAAAGCGATGAGAAGTCATACAAGGCAGTAGCAAACACATAAAAGACCTATCATCATCACCTAAGCAAACTTGAGAAAGATTCTCGATCAAACCATACAAGGAAAGGCAACCACATAACCATAAATGGACATAAGTCCTCATTCAATGCTAATAAACAAAATAAGTAAAGAGAGGGAATTTGTGGAAGAAGTAAGAGAAAAACATAGACATGTTATTCAATTAAAAAAAGTTTCAAGATCAAGAAGAAGTTCAAATAGGCATTGAATCCATGGTATAATCACCAAAGTACACAAACATCATTCAAAGTTGTAAAGGGAAATGAACACAAGTATGTGAACAATTAGACATGGAAAAGTACATAAAAATGAATTAGATCAAGATCATAAACATGGTGTCAATACACAGAAGAAACTCAAGACATCACAAAGTCATCATATCAAATCACACTCAAATAATGAGACAAGTAATGATCAAAATCAAAACCTAGCCATGCTTCTAAAGGAAAATGAACTTCAAGCAAGTATAGATGAAGTAGATTAAGGAATAATGGTATCAAACCACATAAGTCATAAGTATATGACATATTAAACTCCGCATACAAGTCACTCAAACATCATGAATGAATCACAAAAACTATGCTCAAAGATAGGCCAAAAGATAGGCAAACAAGCACACAAGTTCAAAGAAGCTTAAACAAGTAGTCATCAAACAATGGAAGCATACACATGACACCAAGGGATGTGTGACTTAGTGAAATAGATTAACTCAATATGAGGTTCAAGATAAACAAGGGAAGTCATCCAAACTTCACACACACATCAAAGCCAAGTAACTTGATAAACAAGTAAAGATATCATCCTAGAAAAGGAATCATTTATCAAAATTCAACAAGATAAACAAAGATAAAAAATAGGGATGCTTATAGGTCATGGGACAACAAAAAAATTTCCTCTTCAAAGCATAAAATACAACCTCAAAACCTCTAGAGGTATCAACAACCAAATAAACTCAAAGTTCAAGCATAACTAACAAGTCAAAAGGTGGACATCGTCCAAATAAGGAGTCCTTTGTCCAATAAAAGCAAATGAGTAATGAAAAATGAAGTTGAGACATGAAGAGATGAAATGAGAACAAAATTACACTACTCAAAGATGGATCCCAAGCTTCTAAGAGCTTCACCATCCACTAAACTCAAAACTAGGTCAAGAAAAGAATAATGTAGCTCTTAATGTGTCATCATGATGAAGTGGCAATGGAGTACCATTAAAAGAATCATAAGAGCAAATTATAAGGATACCAAGATCAAGGAAGTCAAAAACACAAAAAAGATGAATCAGATTCAATTGGACTCAAAGTACTCAAGTTGGAATGCACAAGACCAAATTTAAATTATAATCTCACAAACAAGCAAATAACACTCTAGACAAACAAGCAAAGAAGCATCAATTGGAGATACCTAAAATGGTCCACAGGAGTGAACTTAGAACTCCTAAATGGTGATGAAGATGTCAAGAAAGAATGGAAAGGAATCCCACATGGTTGCACAAGTGCATACCAAAATAAACAACTAGGTGCAAATGTGTCACAAGAAATAAGCATACTTTGAATAATTCAAGAAAAATAGTTAGAAGCATGTAAAAATTATGAAAAATTAGACATGTAAAGGTGAAGTCAGAAGCTCAATGTGTCCTAAAGATATGCTTAAAATAATGTGTAAAAGATGTTCAAATAACCCAAATGCAAAAATAAATTATCACACAAAGCAACTTTCAAAAATGGGTTCAAATATGATTCAAAATTGGTAAACAAAACATCAAATGAATGCTCAAATGACCTATATACATGTGTCTACATATGTACAAAAATTTGGATCAAAATTAAAAAAGAGAAAATCAAGAATTAAACCATAATATTTAAAACTAGGTCAATTAAACATATTTAATTATGAAAATCAAAATAAATATTAAAATAAATCAAAAATTAAATTAAAGAATATGAAAAATTAAAGAACATACAAGATATCATTCATGTATTTTTTGGGGATTTTTGGATAAAAAGAAGTAATTAAATAATAATTAAAAAGAACAATAAATAAATATTGAAGAAAAGAAATAGGGGGTGCATGGTAGCAAATTGGATAAAGGGCAATCAGTTAACATGAGAATGAGCCAGAATAAAGGGGATAGGTGTTGGAGAATTTCCATCCAAGGCGCAGCGGAATTTAAAAATTTCTCCATTTAGTGATCCTTACGAATGGGCATGATCAGTGATAGAATCGTTACCTCTTGTGGCGATTCAAACCTTTGGTGCAGATCTCTGATAATGATCAAACCTTTGATACAGATCCACGGGGCGATCACGAACGTTGAACGATGACAACGTCTCTACTCAGTCCACACGAACGGATTCCTTCAATCGCAGTGCTAACTGTTATGAATGAAGGCTTTGAGTGAAAGAGAGATACGAAATTCCAACTCTTCAGTTGTGTTGTATTCCCATACAAAGCTTCTGCACAAGAGCTCTATTTATAGAACCACTTGTGTGGGCTTCAAGCCAAAAAGCCCACTTAAGTGCATTTTGGCCTATATCTCATAATATGCCAAAATCACTTAAGTATTTGGTACCTTACCATATTTCGTATTCTGCTTAAGTACACCGTACCTTACGATGTCCCTTAATTATTTTATCTCTCATCAATCCGTCCTTTGTGTGTGACCCTATAGGTTTTCGCGGCGTTGGCAATTATATTAAATCACGCATTTAACATAATAAACAGTGAGCGGTATCTAGCAACACATCACTGCTACCCAAGTCATGAAAATGTCATGTGATCTGACAAAACCTCCTGTGATAATAATTATGTGTACAATTACCCCTTTGCCCTTATGTCTATATTGAACACAAGGTATAGACCGTGTCACCCTTGTCCAGTTCAATATTGGGCCCATAGACATTTATCCTGTTACGCAGGATTGGCAAATTCCATCTAGGACACTCATGTCCCTCAGCATGCTTCGTGGAGTACCCATCAACTGTCTTTATGGTTATCCAGTTACGGACAATGTTAGATCAGCAACAAAGCACTCGACTCTACATCTAGGATCCATAGTGGTTTCAGGTCGAAGAGTGGTATACACTATTATCACCATGAGAATAACTTATGACACTTTGCATAACTTTCTATATAGTATTCTCATAGCGGGTCAATCCGGTATAAATATTACTCCTAATATTCATACCTATGTTTAAGACTTGATAACTCTTTATCCATGATCCATGAGATGTGATCATCAGTCTACAAACATAATAGTCTTAATGCTTTAATGTTATCCCACTTCACATTAAAGCTCGACTACGGATACTTTAAGAATAGTGCCCTTATGTTTAATGTGTTCTCATGATTAAGTCACACTTAATACATTAAACGGACTATCTATTCTAGGGACTTTATTAATCAACCATAATAAAGAAAATGCCTTTTATTATTAATAAATAATTCGATACAAGTACCAAAAGTATTGGCCTCTAGGGCTTACACCAACAATAGGGAAAGCACAAACACATGCGGCCCAGTCCACATGATAATCAGGAAAATAAAAAAGAAATAAAATGGAGGGTTTCACGTTTTATCATATGGAACATTTATCTACCGGTCACAAATATTTTAAACACAAAAGGACAAAAACAAACCATGGTCAATCACACGCTGCCACCTCTCTGTCTTCAACCTCGGTCATGCATCAAAAACCCTAAAACTGATCCCCACCATAAAAACTTCTCCCTCAAATATCTCTCTCATCTCTCCACCAAATTTAGTGAAATTTGAATCAAAATTATAGTACGTAATTAGTAAAACAACATGGCATCCTTAGTTTTCAAAAATGGACAAAGGAACATGGAGAAATATGGGCAAGAACACATGGGTCCAAACATGTTTAAACATAATTCAAACAAAACTATAGACAAAAATGTGAGCCTAGCTCCATGATCTACTCGAGAGTAAATCTTCCAGATGCATATGCATGAGCTTAACCATGGCCAATAACTAAGCATGAAGAAGAAAAAGGTGGAGGAGAACTTACCTAGTGGAGAGTGTCCACTGCATCTTTGGTTCTTGGAGAAAGAAAAAGAACAAGATCAAGAAGAAGATGATGAACAAGGGTGAGCAAAATAAATGCTCAGAAGGGAGCTTCAAAATGGAGAAAAATGAATGAGGATGAGTGATGCTTCGGATCTGCTTTTTTTTGCCTCTTTCTAACGCGCCCCCCTTAGGTTTAGAGAATGAGAGTGGGTTTTATATGAGCTCTAGGTGAGGGCAGAAGGGTCAGTGCATACCACAAAGTTGGTTATTTCAATTTAGGAAAAAATGAAGGTGAGAGAAAATCTGGTTGTGTGATGCGCTTGGAATGATAATATGGTGAGTTTTGTGTCATTTTGGAAGCTGAAAGAAGGTAGAAAAGGGGCAGAACTCGTGGGACTTGGGAGAGAGTGGAGAGAGAAGGAATGGGCAAATAGAACATATTTTCATTTGGCCAATTTGAGGCATGGTGTGCATGCATGAAAAATGCACGTGGTTTGGTCATAAGAGGCAAGGAAGAGGTATAATGTATGCGTAAGGTGGCCATGCTGCAAGCAAATGGTGACAAAATGCACAAAACCAATAGCACTCATGATAATGAAAGTTAATGATCATCCATGTTCAAGCTATGACATCTTCATGGTTTCTTGACCAAATGAAAAAAAAAACTTGGGCTTTTTGGAAAGAAGAATGGGAGGTGAACAAGTTTCATGTTGGGGAAAAATTGAGATAAGGCCTAGAAGTCCATTAAAAATGGCCACGAAAGTAGCAACTTGAAACTACATGCATGCATGCAAATTACAGGTCATTTGGCAATTTTGAGGACCCAAATTTGCAACCCTATAACTTGCTCATTAAGCCACCAAATGAGAAACTTTTTGAAGCTAAAATGAAGAGGGGAATGTGATCTACAACTTTCATGTTAAAGACATTTTGAAATGAAACTTGAATCTAGGTGAAAATTTCCATGAAGGTAGTTACTTGAAACTGGCTAAACACTTGGCAAAAATTTACTAAGTACAAAACACAACTACAAATTTAAGGTCATGACTTCAGAAGAGGATATCTTGAGTTGTATCCAACCAAATGAGGAGTTCTTGGAATCATTAGAAAGAGGAAATTTTGTACTACATTTTTCATGTTGAAGTTGTCTTGAAATGGAGCTTGAATCTGGGTGAAACATGGCCATGAAGTTGACTGAAATTATTTGTAAACTTGCCCAAAATAGTAACCTTTCTTCAAAACCCTAATTTCCAATTTTGCCAACTTTTCATAATTCTTGATTTTTGATGAATCTCTTGACTTTTCTTGATCAAATTTTCACCATAGACCATATTTGACTTGTAGAAACCAATTTTGACAAAAAAAATCAAGAGTTGACTTTTTGATCTGCTCAGTTGACTTTTCCCCGATTGAGTCAAATTATTGATCATCTAAGCAATTGAACTTCTTCTGATTAAAATTGATGGTCAATTTTCCACACATAGACACTTAGGGACACATAGAATTCCATGGAATCAAGTCTTGCTCAAAAAATAAAAAATAAACTGACTTTATCACAAATCCTAATTCCAGTCCAAAAAAATAGGAGATGAGTGCACATCTTCAAAACCTTGATTCCTTTAGGTAAAATGGAGAAACTTTTGAACAAAGATGTCTTGTATAATGGCATGACGAAGATGAATAAAAATTTGGTCCATGGATACACCACACACTGAGATAATCAACACTCCTAGCTCAGGGATCAAGAAATAGAAGAGTGTGATCAACTTCCATTCTCTTGCAATGCTCATTCAACGGATGAAGTAATGGACAATTTGAGATGTCTTAGGGCATAAAAAAACTCCTTGTAACTTGAGTGATCATGAAGTTGAGGATATCTCATCCTTCTTGCACTAATTGTCACATCTCTCTATTCTAAAGCTTGAAGAAGGCCAAAAGAGAGATACCTTGATTCCATAATCATAGAACCAATGATATGCATGAAAGTATATGATGATAAAACATAAGTCAATTAGGGTTGAAAAGAAGAGGATAAATTTTGGGATACAACACATATAACAAATTCAGATCCCTTTAACTCATCGGAAAAAGCAAAGACAGTCCATTATAACTTTTAAGAGTTTGCTGAAAGCGTTGCACCTCATCAAAACTTGGAGGCAGTAAAATTTTCCTGCATGTCTCGGTAGAAAGGTAGAGCGAAACAATGACAACTGTGTGCATTAGCAATAAATGGTTTGATGTATTTGTGTAGAGCCAACTAGTACCATTCAAATGGAGGCCATTATTAATACTTTTAATGCTACCGTAGTTCAAGTAGACAGGTATCGAAGAGGAAGAGCAAAGTTGAAAAAGTTTTCCAACAATTATCTCCCAAACTCAACATTCTGAACTTATCTCTCACTGAAATTGTGTTGTCCTCCCAAATCGCGACCTTAATTAAGGCGACGACTTTGTAATTTCCGGTTGAAATATCTCGACCAAAAGTGATCTTGCAAGAGCCATATATAGTTTCAGAGTCTCGAAAAATCCCTGGTATGTTGGATAGTGCCCTTGTCGGCAGGGTTCCATAAACAAAACCATGGGGTCCAACTTTGAAGATGTTCATAATTTTCCAAAATGCAATCGGCAGCCGAATTTAGATTTGTTTTTCAATCAGAATGAAAAGATATCATGTAGCGCCATATTTATGTTACAGGTAAATCAAGAACATAAAGTAAACTAAACACTTGTTAGTAAATATACTGAAATCAATAAATAATTCCTACATTCTAGCTTAGCCATGCCTTATTGAATAACTGAGTTACATCTAAACTAGCATAAGAAAATACAGCAAAGAAGGCTACTGCATATATGAATAGGAAATCATCTTAAGCCGTGTGAAAACTTTGTATTTCCATTATCAAATCAATATGACTTACGAGGATAACTTATCTTTGGATGCCGGTATTGTCCACGCAGCTGTTTCACTTCTTCATGGTATAATCATATAACAAAGAACTTGAAGCATTGCTTCACTATCGTTGATACCAAAGAAGCGAGTTGTCAAAGAAAAGTATCATTGCTTCACTATAGGTCACATGTCTATTTATGATTAGTGCAGAATTTTTAACTTTATTTCATATAATTACTGCTGAATTTTTATTTTACTCAATTAATCTAACACATGTAAATTGTTGAATGATTATTGAATTGAATTTTAGAAATTAATCTTTATTATAATAGCATTTAGAAAGCTAATTAGAATATGAGTTTCGATCATGACTTTTAATCTTAGTTATTTTCTTTTATTCATAGCATTAATCTTGATCTTTTTCCTCTTTTTCTTTATCTTTAATTTACAATTTCATGATATTTGCTTGATTCTTCTTAAAAGTCTGACCTATTATTTTTTCATGATCCACATTTGTCTTGATCTACTTAATTCATTAAACTTCTTTTAGTTAATTTTTTAGATTAATGACTTTAGGACTTCTTAATTAGACTTTAAAAACAAATTGCATGATCTCTTAGGGATTTATTCAAATATGTAATCAAAAGTCCCTTGATTACTCAATTTGAATTATATGAACCGTAGAACTTGTGTCATTATATGCTTGTACCATTACACGATCCATTAAATCACATTCTATATCTATTCATCTTCTAGAAATAGATAAACCATCAAGACAAGACAACACTAAACTTCATCCCATTCTTTGGTACCCCGTCCATTGCTTCTGATCATGTCCTTAACTTATTCAACATAAAACAAAAATCCTCTTTTCTCAAATAAATTCAAAACACTTAATTAATACGATGTGAATTGTACGCCATGAACCTTAAGAAATGGAGAAAGAATAAAAGGAAGTATTTATATCCTTATTCTGAATATCTTTGGATACGAGACGCAAGGCCCAATTGGTCAAAGTATTCACCTTCATTCATAAACTTTAGTGTAATTCAAATCAAGACAATTTCAACATTCATTTTTAGACTAAAATCCATAACAATCAATATCAAAAATATCATTCTCTTTGGACACAACACAACACCTCTTGGTTTGGACACCCATACTCATGCATGTTTGCCTTGTTAATCCCCTCATATAGGCAAACCTTTGTTTTCCTAGTTAAGCCCTTGGTCTAGGCAAACTCTTGCTTGCCTTGATCCCCTAGTTTAGACAAAAACCTTACAACACTGCATTGGTTTAAACACCTCATTCTTGGTTCAGACACCTCATTCTTGGTTCAGACACCCTATTCTTGGTTCAGACACCACTGCATTGGTTTAAACATCACGCCTTGGTTCATATGAAACCTTCACCGCCTTTACAAACATTTTCAATCCATGGTCCAAACAACAATCTGTTAGACGATAGTGCCGATCTAGAAGGGGGATTAAATAGATCAGTTTTGAAATTTTATGCTTTTTAAAAATGTTTTCAACGGTTGCGGAAGCATCCTAGATTTTAATCGTCTAAACGATCCGTTAATGGAAAGATAAGATATGCGTAAAACCAAATGGAATTACTTAAGATAGAGATTATCAACCACTATCTAAATCAATCGATTAACCACTATGATCCTTGATATCTTTACCTCTAATAATGCTTAACACAATAAGAGATCAAGTAAAATATTACTAAGTTTGTGTGAGATTAATTTTATCGAACACTTGGTGTGCACTCCACACCAAGTTTCAATTTCACTCAAATTAAATGTGCAAAATTTTACTCAGTTGCAATCCAAGTGATTGCAACAATTTATCGAACAGTTACTATGCACACCAATCAACGATATTGATTCTACGATTAATTTCACACAAAATGTAATTAATGCAGAATTTAAAGAGTTAAGAGATAGAGAGAACACCAAGTTCCCTACGGATGTGGAAGAAAGGCTATGTCGCAAGTGGTTTTATGAAAATATCGGCAAGTTGATTTTTGCTATCAACATGCTCAAAGACAACATCACATTTCTCAACATGATCCCTAAGGAAGTGATACTGAATTTCAATATGTTTAGTGCGCGAATGTAGTATAGGATTTTTGGTTAAATTGATAGCACTTGTGTTGTCACAAAAAATGGGAATATGTTCAAGTTTAACATTGAAGTCGAGTAATTGTTGTTTGAGCCAAAAAAATTGAGCACAACAATTACTGGCTGCAACGTATTCCGTCTCGGTCGTTGACAAAGCAACCGAAACTTGCTTTTTGCTGTGCCAACTCACTAAGGAATTTGAATAAAAATGACAAGTGCCACTAGTGCTTTTCCTATCCGATTTGCAATTCGCAAAGTCGGAGTCAGAGTAGCCTACCAAAGAGCAATCACTTCCCTTAGAAAACCAAAGCCCATACTTTAAAGTACCACAGAGGTACCTAAGTATGTGCTTAACAGTCTTTAAATGTGATTCTTTGGGACATGATTAATACCTAGCATACATATATACACTAAACATAATATCTGGTCAAGATGCGGTAAGATAGAGGAGGGAACCGATCATACCTCTATACCCTTTTATATCTACGGCCTTACCATTTTCATCCCGATCCATATTTACAGCAGTAGGCATTGGAGTGTCGATTACCTTGGAGTTTGTCATATTGAAGCGCTTGAGTAGCTCATTACAATACTTCGTTTGGCTCACAAAAGTTCCTTCTTCAAGTTGCTTGATTTGAAGTCCGAGGAAGTAACTTAGCTCCCTCGTCATGCTCATTTCAAATTCTCCCTGCATCAACTTAGAGAATTCCTTGACCAAATTTATGTTAGTAGATCCAAAACTAATATCATCTACATAGACTTGAGCTAAAATAGAGTGTTTTCCTTGACGCTTAATAAAAAGGGTTGTATCAACCTTCCCTCTTGAGAATCCTTATTCTAGTATAAATTTGCTAAGACGCTCATACCATGCTCTAGGGGCTTGTTTGAGACCGTAAAAACACGTTTAAGCTTATAAACATAGTTAGGATGCTCATAGTTTTCAAAACCGGGAGGTTGAGATGCATAGACCTCTTCATTAATGTGACCGTTTAGGAAAGCACTCTTAACATCCATTTGAAATAATTTGAAAATTTGAGAATAAGCATAGACAAGCAAAAGGCGTATAGCCTCGATTCGGGCAACCGGAGCATAAGTTTCCTCATAGTCGATGCCTTCCTCTTGGTTATACCCTTGAGCAACAAGGCGCGCCTTGTTGCGAGTTATAACTTCGTTTTCATCTAACTTGTTCCTAAACACCCATTTAGTGTCGATTACTCGATGGTCTCGCGGAGGGGGAACAAGATCCCGCACCTCATTTCTTTTTAATTGATTAAGTTCCTCTTGCATCGCTAAAAACCAATGTTCATCGAGTAATGTGTCTTTGGAGTTTTTAGGATCATTTTGAGAGACGAAAGCGAAATGATAACAAAAGTTACTTATCTTTTACCGTGTGGTAACTCCCTTTGAGATATCTCCTAGAGTATTATCGGTGGGATGATCCTTAAAAGATTTCCATTCCAAAGGAAGATCATTGTTATTAATCGAATGATCCTCCTCTTTCTTTTCGAAAATTTGATTCGGCTCCTCCTCAGCTTTTTCAGGATGGGGTTCATCATGCTTTTCTTCTTGATCTTTTATTATGTCTTCCGAATAAACAACGGCACCATCAACAATAATACCTTCTTCGACAGTTTTCGGATAAGATTCATCAAAGGAAACATGCACGGATTCTTTAAAAATAAGTAACCTTTTGTTGTATACTCTATATGCTTTACTAGAATGAGAGTATCCGAGAAGTATACCTTCATAGGCTTTTGAGTCAAATTTACCAAGGTTTTCTTTACCATTGTTTAATACAAAGCATTTACATCTGAAGATATGAAGATGTGAAACATTAGGCTTCCTTCCCTTTAGCAATTCATAAGGGGTTTTGTTTAGAATAGGACGAATGAGTATCCTATTCAATACATAACAAGCCGTATTTATAGCATCGGCCCAAAAATATTTAGGAAGGTCATTTTCATTGATCATAGTCCTTCCAAGATCTTCTAAAATTCTATTTGTATGTTCCACTACTCCATTTTGTTGTGGAGTTCTTGGAGCAGAAAAATTATGATCAATGTCGTTTGTTTCACAAAATTCCTCAAAGAGGTTTTCAAATTCACCTCCGTGATCACTTCGAATAGTAACTATGCTAGTGTTCAATTTTTTTTGAGACATCTTGGAAAACTTTTCAAAAGCATAAAAAATGTCACTTTTACTTGCTAAGAAGATAGTCCAACAAAATCTAGAGTAGTCATCTGCTATAACAAAACCATAGTAGTTTCCACCTAGACTTTTAATTCTAGATGGCCCAAAAAGGTCCATATGGAGAAGTTCAAGGGGTCTCATTGTGGAAACAATATTTTTAGATTTAAATGAGATCCTTGTTTGCTTTCCCATTTGGCACGCATCACATAAGTGATCTTTTAAAAATTTGATATTGGGAAGACCAACTACTAGATCTTTTGCGACAAATTTATTTAGCAAGTCAAAGTTGACATGCGTTAATCGCCTATGCCAAAGCCACGAATCTTCACTCATGGAGACGAGACATTTAGCGTTAGTCAAAGATACTTCATTCAAGTTAAACGTGTATATATTATTTTCCCTCCAGCCCTTAAGCACATCATTCTTATTATCATTATGTTCAATCATGCAACAATCTTTTGAAAATGAGACTGTATATCCTTTGTTACATAATTGGCTAATACTAATGAGATTGTGCTTAAGGCCTTTAACTAAAAGGACGTATGAGATAGTAGTAGAGGAGGGATTACCTACACTATCTTTTTCGAGTATAGCTCCCTTGTTATTATCACCGTAGGTTATAAACCCTTTCTTCTTCGCCACAAAGTCAAAGAACAAGGAAGTGTCACTCGTCATGTGTCTTGAGCATCCACTATCGAGAACCCATGTTCTCTCTGTATCCTTAAGACATTCCATTTACAAATTTAAACAAGGGAATGAGGTACCCAATTTTCATTGGGTCCTAGTGTGTGAGTGAAACTTTGGTTGCATTTGGGCAACCATTGAAAAATGCCTTTAGGGACTAGGAATCTCCTAAATCGACATTTAGCAATAGTATGTCCCCTTTGGCAACAATAAAGACAATTTAAGTTAGGATGAGAGTTGATTTTGCTAACTTGATCCTTTACCACATAAGTATATTTTTTATAATAATTATTCATGTCACTTCTAAAATGTAATTGATCAATAGCAAAGGTAACTTTAGGTTGTAAAGCCTTGTCTAATTTGGCTTGAAGAGTTCTAACCTTTCTTTGCCAAATGTGACAGGTTTCACATCCGGACCATCCAAACCAAAATCCCTTATCATCTTCAGTTTTTCCTTTAGTAACCTCTATCATTGATTTCTTGAGGTTTTATAATTCCTTTTCAGAATCAGAAATCTTCTTTTCTAAATAGCAGAAAATTTTCTTATTTGAGGCTAGGCGTTTGAAAGCTTCCTTGGCCTCATTGCGTAGAGTACTAAAGGCATTTTGCAAATCACAACAAGACATTTTATCAACATGATCATATTTAGAATGACTTACATTCTTTTTCTTCTTTTGATGAGTTATAAGACAAAGATTGGCGTTTTCTTATTCATCACTTGACTTATCATCGCTTGAGGACTCACTATCACTCTCCCATACAATGTATGCTCTTCTAGCTTTACTAGATTTGTTGTGACGTTTGTCTTTTCCTTTGTCTTTCTTCAGCAAGGGACAGTCCAACTTATAATGATCGGCCTTTCTGCAATTGAAGCATGATCCTTTTGACTTAGTTGTCTTACCTTCCTCTTGATTCGGGAATTTTGATTGTCTTCTATAGTTATAGTATTTTTATCTGAATGTTGGACTTCATTCTTTCTAAGGTATTGGTTATACCTTCTTACGAACAGCCTCATGTCTTCATTCGAATCTTTATCATCATCACTTGATTCACTCTCACACGCATCATTGGTGGATGACTTATATCTTGAAGTCTTTAAAGCGATAAACTTCCTTACGGTGTCCTTAGATTTCTCCTTCTTTTCCTTCTTTTGAATCTTCCCATGTTTCTCAAGGTTCATGAGCTCTTGCTCATGCTCTTGAAGTTTGCCAAACAATGTTGCCATGTCCAATGTTCTTAAATCATTGGCTTCCTTAATTGCGGTGACCTTTGGTAACCAATTCCTGTTAAGACATCTTAAGATTTTATTAGTAGCAACATCATTAGGGGTAGTTCTACCAAGAGCATTTAACCGATTGATTAGATGAGAAAATCGCTTTTGTATATCGGAAATGGTTTCACCGTCCTCCATATGAGAAAGGTCAACTTCTTGAGTTAATGTGTTGATTCTAGCTAGTTTGACATCATTGGTTCCCTCATGGGTAATTTGCAATGAGTCCCACATAACTTTAGCACTAGTACAATGGGAAACCATATAATACTCATCAACACCTAAGGCGGCAATGAGCATATTTCTGGCTTTCCAATCATAGCTATACTTTTGCTCATCTTCTTAATTCCATTGTGCTTCAGGTTTAGGTATAACAAAACTATCTGCATTGGTCATGGTTATTTCCATAGGACCATCTTGGATGACTTTCCATACTTTCCTATCAATAGAGTTAATATGGATACGCATACAATCTTTCCAATAACTATAGTTTTCACCAGTAAAAATAGGCGCCCAATTGTACGCCCATTTAGGATCGTTACTCATTTTCTAAAAAGTTATATGCGAAGCACTAGATGAATTAGGCTCTGATACCACTTGTTAGACGATAGTCTGGATCTAGAAGGGGGGTTGAATAGATCAGTTGAAATTTAGCGCTTTTTAAAAATGTTTTCAATGGTTACGGAAGCATCCTAGATTTTAATCGTCTAAATGATCCGTTAATGGAAAGATCGGATATGCGTGATGTAAGTTTAAGGAGTGCCTTAGAGGGGGGTGAATGAGGCACTTAGAGTATTTTCCGGATTTTTGACGGTTTATGACTTTTACTTTCTGAAATGCTTAAGTGATGAAAAGCGGTAAAATGCGGAAAGTAAAGGACACAGCGATGTATAGTGGTTCCCCTCACAGATTGAGAGTACTCCACTCCCCTTTCAACACGAAAGAGAATTTCACTATAATGTTAGATTCCTAGACAAGACACCTTAAGGTCTTTCTATCTATTCTAACACACCAAGAACAATCCTCTTGGATTTACAATGTTTAAAGTCCAATCGAGACTCAATTTCTCATAAATGGACCTCTTGTATCCACGCACCGGATAACAAGGATAACACCTTACAAACCTATCCTTAACAATCCTAAGAATAAGTTGTAATCAACGAATATAATTCTGAATAATTTGTATAAGATGAGATAGAAGAAAATTGAAGTATATCAGTTAAATAATTGATCTTCTCCTTTGTAACACTCAAATCTCACAATAATTATACAAGTGTTCTTGAAATGGAATGAAACTATGATGCTGAAAATTAAGGTTTATGCAAAGTTTCACTCTTAAGGAAATTTGGATGAACACTTAGGAAGATTAAGAGAATGTGTGTAAATGATTTAAAATTTTGCAAGGAGGTAATTTTGAAATCTGAAAAAATAATGTTTATATAATGTTTAAAACACCTCCTCAGATGAATGCAATAATCCAAAGGTCACCATGTTTCATGATGAAGAAAACATAAGAGTTTTCATGAAGAGATGCAAATATTTTTCATTCTAGATCAGTGGTAATCGGTTACCTTAAAATGGGTAACGGATTACATGCATTCAACGTTAAAAAATAATTTGAAATTTGCTTGAGGTAACCGGTTACCTTAAATTGGATAACCGGTTACATGGTTCCAACGTTACAAAAATGTTTGAAAATCACACAGAGTAATCGGTTACTCTAAAGCTGATAACTGGTTACTCTTACACAGTTTTGAAAAATAAGTTAAAGAGTGAAGTGTGGTGGTTTGTTTGATGCATAAAACAATTTTCAATGATTATGATATGAATGCAATATGTTATGAACACTTGTATAACTATCTAGAGTTCAAGTGTTACCTAATCCATGTGAAAGTCAATTCTTCATGTGATTCATCAAGACTTGATCATATGTTGGAAACTTTGTATACGAGCTTGATCAATCTTTTTGTTAATCTGACTTTAGCTATGTAGTAAGGTTTGTCGTCATCAAAATATCTGAGAAGTCATATCTTCACAATCTCCCCCTTTTTGATGATGACAGCCTAAAATCATGAAGGTTTGATCCCGTGGTGTTTCTCTATCAACAGCTCCCCCTTAATTGATGAAGTAAGGAGTCTTTGAGTTCTGCATATTTGTTAGAGAGACACAACCAGCAAGGAAATATCATAGTAATAATTTCTTTTCTTCTCCCCCTTTGTCATTAACAAAAAGGGTGAAAAAGAGATAAATAACAAGCGTGCAAACAGAATTGACTAAGCATCATATACCACACAAGAAAATTCAACCATAATATATACCAACATTTGTAACAAGGTCTGAACATAAAACTAGATTGATACGAACATAAAGATAAACATAAGCTAGTGAAACAACAAAACAGCATGACCAAGTTTAATCACTTTCACACATGTCATCTCCTTCATCCTCTTCATCTTCATCAGCACTTTCCTCCGCACCTTCTTCACTAGGGTTAGGTTGGCGGTTTAAGGAGAGGAAAAGTTTTCTAAGGGACTTGATGCCACGCTGAGTAACCCGATGATTGTGGTGCATTGTTGTCTCAATAGAACACATTTTATTATATAGCATTGTATTTGAAATTTCACCTTCTGGAATGGTTGGGGGAGCAGAAGGGGTGACCGAATCTTTGTATCGATACACTCCATTAGGTTCGATACCAATCCCGATATTCTTCGTTATAGTCACCTCGTTGATTTCACCATTCCTGACAGACATTGAGGTCTTTGGTTCCCTTTGAAGCGGAACACCAGAAAATTCAAGAATTCTTGAGACAAAACGACCATAGGGAAGTCCACCACTCAAGGAAAGTTGATGCATCATGTGTTAGTAAATAACATATGCCAGTTAATCTTCAAATTCAACTTCATGGCTCTAATCAGCTACAATTCAAGTTCACTGACTTGAGAATGATTAGAGTGCTTTGGTACCAACATATATGCAAGGACGTAGTGGAGCATCCTGTCGCTCACAGAAAGCATGTTAGCATACTTCACAACTCTTGAAGATTATGTGCGTTGTCGGCTCATGAGGTTGGCTTGAGTACCTCTAGAGATGGAAACAAAGTATTCCAGACTATTGTAGTTATTCCAAGCAGCATTGTCAGGTTCGGTACCGTGACGGAATACCTCTCCTTCCGAAGGGATTTCAAGACATTGTCCTAATTGAGTAAGATCCATAGAAACTTCCACATTCTTCACCTTTGCAATAAAAGCCAAGTCTCCAAATTCATATGTGCCAAACTTAATGGAGGAATAGAATTCTCTTATCAAATATGGGTAGTAATCTCCTATATCCGAAACTACTTTATCTACGCCAGAGTTTCGCAGCAAGGTTTCAAAATTAAAGTTGTGCGGTGGAAAATCTTGAAATTTAACGTACTTTACCGGCATTAGGGTCCGAGTCCGGATAGCATAGCTTAATCGCTGGGACTTTACACTGCCAGCTTGTTACTCTTGATAAGAAGATTCTTCACACACTTTCTTCTTTCCCTTATCTTGTTTAGGTGGAGCCATGAAATTTGTGAGGGTTAGGGTTTTGAAGAGTTTTCTGAATTAGTTGGATATGGAGTATGGTGAGCTGAAAGAGAGAGTGTAGTAATAGTTTTGAATGAGGAGTGGTGATAATGGAGCTAGTTAGGGTTTTGGAAGGGAGAAGGAGGGTTTTGGAAAGGAAGATGAAGGTTGGAGAGAGAGAGCTTAATGTGTGAAGTGATTAAAAACAAATTTGAGGAAATAAAAAATAAGCATTTAGCATATATAAAACAAAAGGTCACGTGTAATTTATAAAAAAATTCTAGTATGAATAGTGTTAATCGATTACTCAATGGGGAGTAACCGGTTACACAGTGAGCAAAACGCGTGAGAAAACTGAAAAAGAGCAGGGTAATCGGTTATCCATAAGGGAGTAACCGGTTACATAGAAAGGAAAAATGTGATTTTAGACAAGAAAACTACAGGGTAACCGATTATCCAAATGTGAGTAACCGGTTACACAGAGTGAAAATTCGTGAAAAATTTAGGCAAAAATGTACAGGATAACCGGTTATCCAAAATGAAGTAACCGATTACACAATGGCAAAAAGCACATATAAAAAAATTTAGAAGAAAAAATTTCACAAAATTAAGAAGGATTGAGAACTTGTGTACCTTGGCCTTATGTATAGTGAATAATTGTGAGATAGTTATATGTCACCTTCATCCAGAATGCCAAGTTCTCTTCGAATCTTATAGAATAGTTCTTTTGCGAGTGGCTTTGTGAAGATATCCGCCACTTGATTATGAGTATCGACAAAGGTAACTTCGACATCGCCTTTAAGCACATGATCATGAAGAAAATGGTGTCAAATGTCTATGTGTTTGGTCCTTGAGTGCATGATCGGATTCTTTGTGATATTAATCGCACTTGTGTTGTCGCATCGGAGTGGTATGCATCCAAGATCGATTCCATAGTCACTTAATTGTTGCTTTAGCCAAAGATTCTGTGCACAGCAACTGCCTGCTGCTATGTATTCTGTTTCATCCGTATTAAGAGCAACACACGCTTGTTTCTTACAGGACCATGAGACTAGAGCATTACCAAGGATGTGACACGTTCCACTAGTACTTTTTCTATCTGTTTTACAACCTGCATAATCCGCGTCAGAATAACCAATTAACTTACAAACACTACCTTTAGGATACCATAATCCAACATTGGTTGTTCCCTTGAGGTACTTCATGATTCTCTTGACCTCCGTGAGATGTGACTCCTTAGGATTTGCTTGGAAGCGAGCACATAAACACACGCTAAACATTATGTCAGGACGGCTTGCCGTCAAATATAATAAAGACCCAATCATACCTCGATACTTCGTGATATCAATTGACACACACGATTCGTCTTGATCAGCATAAGTTCCAGAGCCCATTGGTGTTGACATTGTGTAAGACCACAATTTTGTCCCTAAGATCCCTCATGGCATCATATCATATCATTCATTACCTCAAGGATCATTGTGCACTTTTGTTGGCTTTCCCTGTGGGTGGGCCATCTTTTGAGAGTGGTTCTTGATCACCAAGCATGTTTTGCATTTTTATATCATGGCTTTTCATTTGTTTACTAACCAAAAGTACAAAAATATGTCATCTAACCTTGTTACTTGCAGATGAAGCAACACTAGGTCAAGCCAGTCAAAGGCAAGCATTGAGCAATGAATGGTGGCCATTCTTGAGAATTTGGGCACCATTGATCATTCACAAGAGTTCATATGAGTTATGACATCATTTTGAATCAAAATCTCAAGTGGTAGAGGCTTGGATTTCATCAGAGCATAGCTAGGTCAACTGAAACCCTAGAAAAGTCAACATCAGTCAATTGTGCATTCAATCATGGATTTGAAGGTGGGAGATGGTTTGAGAGGCCTCATTCATGTCCATATAAGTCTCATTTAACATGTCAAACATCAACAATGAAGAATTTGAGGTCAGATGGAAAGTTTCCAAAAATAGTAAGTGACCTGTAATTTGGAATTGCCAAAAATGGAAAGGTCTTCTCCTCAAGTTTACATCATCAAGAAAGCTTCAAATGAAATTTTGTCCAACATGAAAGTTGAAGATCTTTCTCTCACCTTTCCAAAAAGTCCAAGAACATGAATTTCTCATGTGTGTTTAAAGAATTATGGATCAATCATTGCCAAGAAATTTTGAACTTCAAGCTAGCATAACTTTTGCACCAAATGTCCAATTCAAGTGGTTCTTTTTGTGACATTTCCATCTTGATCCCTACTATCATAATCATGCATCACATTTCATCAATTCTCATCACAAAAATATTGCATTTTTCACTTGAATTTAATTTGAATTTTGGAGGGAAAGTATCAATTTGAAAAATGTGCATTATTTTCAATTCCAACCAATTACACTTGCCTCCAAACAGATTTTTAAGCTTGCTCCAAGTGAAACTCGGTCACTATTCCATTGCCATGCATGCATAAGGGTGGTTTTGCCATTTTGCATAAACATGCCAACTTCACTAATCACTTGCATTGTGGCTAAACATGATTAGCAAGATTGATTAACAGAGGGTATATATTCATAATCCTAACAGAAAATCAGGGGAGCAACTTCACAAATCCAGATCTGAAAGTTTTGCTCTCAAAATTCTCTCAACTTTTTCATCGAATTCTTCATCTCTTTTGCTTGTTTCTTGGTTTGTGCATCATCTACAAGCATTGTTGAAGATTATTGAAGCCGGATCTTGAAGAATTCTGCAGGAATCGTGAACTGTTGAACATTGCATCATCCATGGCAATTGAGATTTCTGGAAAAATCAAGCAGCGTTGAGCTATTCTTTTGCATCCATTCCTTCATCTAAGCTTGGAAGAGCATCTGTTTTTGCATTTGAGGCCTTGAATCAAGCAAATCAACTTCTGCATCTTCATTGAGGTCAGTTTTCGATGCTCATGACTCTTGAAATTGTTAGATGCATCTTGTAGATCTTTGAACATAGAGTATACTGAGCTTTAGATCGTGAATTTTCATGCAGTAATGAGTTAGTTATCATAGTTTAAAGTTTGGTTGTTGAAACTTCATGTGCTTAAATCTTTTGCTGTGTGTTGATTTAGATGAAATTAATGATGGATTGATGATGTATGTTTGAATACGAGTCCAATGGTATGCTGCTTGTGAATTTCTGTGATGATTGGATCTTGATGATGATGAACACGATGAACTGTATGAATGTTCTAGGGTTTTTATTTCCAGAATCGTTTTGATCTTCATGAGCCTTGCCTGCATGCGTTTTTCTGTTTTCGTTCATGCGTTGGTCCACATCAGCATACACATGGCCTTGTGATTGGTTCAGATTGAAGCGCCTTGCCACATCTGATTAATGAAACGGAGCATTTCATTCAGTGGCGCGCACAATTCAAATGCATACTTGGTTCGATTCCGGACCAAGACATTTTCATTTTTTGCTTTTGCATTTTCTCCACTTATGCCATACATGTTCATGCTACTTGTTTCATGTTTTTTTTAATTTTCCTCTTCATCAAAAAAATCATAACTCCATGATTACTCATCCAATTCACATGAAATTTTTTGCACAATGATCATTATGATGTCTACTATTTTTATGGATATTTTTACAGAATTTGTGCACGGTTTAAAATGTTTTTGGCCTAGGGTTTATGTTTGCATGTCATACCTTGCACCTTGCTTGCCTTTTCCTTTGTGAAATGATGATGGTTGATCCAATGAAGCTGAAAATTTACATGTGTAAATTAGACATCCTAATGGTCATTTTGGTATATAGTTTGCATTTTTAGCTTTTCTAGATGATGAGTTATGATGTGGTTAATGGAGGTGTGACAATGTGTGTCACACCATTTCTTGTCCAACTTGCTGATTTTATTTACCATGCCAAATAAATGCTAATTGATCTGAATTTTTGCATGATGTTACTTCTGGATGTTAGGTTTGATCATGAATTTTTGTGGAAACTTTGGATTCATTTCCAATTTGTTTGAGATTTTTTCTTCTGGCTTGTCATGTTTGGACTTTTGTTGAGTGTTGAACTTAGATGATTTGGGAAATGCTTATGCTTTATCATATGAACTTGAAATTTTGTACATTGATTCTCAACATGTTGAAGTGTGTCTTGGCTTTGGTTTGAGCCATTTATCTTATGTAATTTATGTTTTAGGATTGCCTTAAGTTGATGCACCATTTGTGGTCTTGTTTGAGCTTGTTTATGCCTACCTTGACTTGATGAATTTCATTGACATGCTTATACTTGTCCAAATGCCATGATTTTTGGTGTGTTGATCCTTTGATGAGTGTTGTTTAGCCTTGATTTTTCTTGAGATTTATTGAGCCATTTTGGAATTAATATGCTTGTGTTCATTCTGTTGCTCCAATGTGATTCCAACTTGCATGCTTTGCCTTATTTGAGTTGTAACATGAAATTGGTTGATGCTATTGACATGAGACCTTCTGGATTTTATTCTTAATTGATTAAGGTTGATTCAAGTCAATTTTCATGTTCTTTTTTGAATTATTTCTCCCTCTTTGACCCTAGGACTTGTCCTAGAGGTTTGCTTCTCATGTTTGAGCTTGGTTTTTCAGGTTAAGGAAGCATATGGTCACAATTGGATTGATTCACTTGATTGAGTTGGTTTATTTGATTGTTATTGGCTAACCTTAACTTGTTTTGTAGGTGGCCTTTAGCTCATTTGAGTTGAGCTTGTGCTTTGCACATTGTTGCTTTGTTTGTTGACTATGTCTGTTGACTGTTGATTCTTAATTGTCTGTTTAACTTTTTGACTTGTATACTGATTGAGTTGGATTGTTTTCAGGTACCTTAGTTGCTTAAGTTCATTTTGAACTTGCTTTTGCTTGGTTGCTTAAGTTCATTTTGAACTTTCTTTTGCTTGGTTGCTTAACCAATTAGGTATAATTTCTCTTCTTCATGTAGTCTGGAAGACCTAGCCTGTTATGTGGCTAGGCACCTGTCTGAAGCCCTCCTTAAGAGGCCATGTTCTTGTATGTTTATCTTTGTGCTAAGCAGGAAAAGTCCTTTGATAAGACAATTGGTAGATAAAAGAGATGTGTAATCCATCTCCTACTATTCAGTGTGTCATCCCCTTGCTCACATTACATG
This sequence comes from Lathyrus oleraceus, assembly GCF_024323335.1. Lineage (NCBI taxonomy): Eukaryota > Viridiplantae > Streptophyta > Magnoliopsida > Fabales > Fabaceae > Lathyrus > Lathyrus oleraceus. Next base: position 382,836,914 of record NC_066580.1, on the reverse strand, counting down.
TTGATGCATTGTGGATATTAACCCAAGATCTATAGAGTCATTAACTTGTGGAGAGAGTTCCAACTTTCTGAACTCCCACACTTTCTATCATTCAATGCTCTCCCTGACCAGGGATAAGAGCTATGAGGCACACCCCTCATCTCCATTTCATCTGGCTTCACCTTAACTCTCAATGTTAAGGTTAAGAGCCCACTTACCCCATTCCAGTTGACTTTAAAGTCTAACCCTTGCTTGAGCCTAATTGCTTGTGTATAGTGGGTGCTAATTGAATCATTGATTGCTTGGTTCATCTGTGTTTGTTTGCCTTTATGTTGCCTTTGTGCATTTATCATCATTAATTGCTCATTATTGCATGATCATCATTTCATATCTTTGTGACACATTTTTGGTTTGCCCATTGAGGAAGCAACTGTAAGTCCATTAATTGGCCATTGTTCCTATGATTTGGAAGGGATTGAGTGTAAGACCATTTCATTGGCCACTTATGTCCTCTTTGCTTATTGCTTGTGCTTGTTTGTTGTATGTGAGGATTCAATTGTAAGTCCATGTTGTTGGCATTTGTTTCCCATGATCATCTGTTGGAGGTTAGTATAAGTCCAGATAGATTGGCATCTGACATCCATGTTTTGTTTTTGTTTTGGGAGATTGGTATAAGTTCAGATAGATTGGCAACTGGTATCCATGTTTAGTTTTGCTTTATGAGACTAGTATAAGACCATTTATTGGCATCTGGTATCTTTGTTCGTTTTAGGAGATTGGTGTAAATCCATTTATTGGTATCCGGTATCCACCTTTTGTTTAGGAGATTGGTGTAAGACCATTTATTGGCATCCGGTATCCATGTGCTTTGTTTGTTTGTTATTGCTCATTCATTGCCTATTCCAAAGGACACACTTGGATCATTTTCCATATGATTTCAAGAGGTGAACCTTCTGAGAAGTTTTACACTCCATTATCCATTTCACCCTCTTTGTTCTAAAAATCCCTTTTCACATGTTGCTTTCAAAAAACTTGAAATAAGTGTTGTGCAAACATCTTCATGTCTTTTCAAATTAGAAACCTAGACCTTAAGTCCTTGACTTTTCAAACTTCACTTTTGATAATACTTCTTTTTGAATTGAATCCTAATCATACTTTGACCATATTTTGTGAATACTCATAATCAATTAACTTCACCCATTCAATTGTTTTGTGGCTTTGTCCATTGTTGATAATTTTTCATACATTAGCCATAGGTTTCAATTATCATAGTGGTTGATGTAAATCTCACCACATCCTTAGTGAGTTGATTGTAAGTCTTCCATACTTATTATAGGGTTAACCCCTCACTAGTATGTTGAAGCTATCCTCGCATGGTGGATTGTTGGTCTTGGTTGAGTTTTCTTCCATTGATAATGAAAAGCCTTAGTGTTATTGTTTTAAAATGAATTCACTTACATTTTGGAAATCTTTTAGCCGAACTACGGTGTTTTGATCCTTTACCTTTTCATGGAAAGGTACGTAGGCAACGGGTTCATCCGTTCAAACACAAAAATAATAAATTGTACATTCTTTTCTCATCATCCCATTCATGTTTGCACAATAAATATTTCAAACAAATAACATTTTCATTCAACAAGTGTGAAAAGGGCTCCCTAGGAGTACCTAGGACGTTTTGGGTGCCTAACACCTTCCCATTGCGTAATTTACCCCTTACCCAGACTCTCTGACCTTTTCATTAGTTTTCTATGTGTAAAACTTCTTAGGCTTTTGTTCGCTTTTTAGCCAATCCTTTGGATAAATAAAAGTGCGGTGGCGACTCGATTTCTTTGTATGCTTTGCTTTTGGTTTAATCAATAAATCGTAAAGTGACGAATACACCGCTACGCATTGCTTTACACCCATCCATTTCAAATCTCTTTAACAGTTCTTTGCAATACTTTGATTGGTTGATAAAAATTCCGTCTTTTAGTTGCTTGATTTGCAATCCAAGGAAGTAGTTCATCTTTCCCATCATAGACATTTCAAATTCACCTTGCATTATCAACGCAAATTCTTCACATAGTTCTTTGTTGGATGAACCAAAAATTATGTCGTCTACGTAGACTTGCACAAGTAAGGTATTCCCTTTTATCTTCTTGATAAATAAAGTCTTGTCTACTTTGCCTTTTTCAAAACCTTTTTCACATAGAAAATTGCTTAGAGGATCATACCACGCCCTTGGTGCTTATTTTAATCCATATAGCGCTTTCTTCAATTTGTATACATGTGAAGGATGCTTGAAGTCTTCAAAGCCAGGGGGTTGTTTGACATAGACTTCTTCGTTGATGTAGCCGTTTAAGAAGGCGCTTTTGACGTCCATTTGAAAAAGCTGAAAATTCATTTAACATGCGCAAGCAAGTAATAAACGAATAGCTTCTAACCTTATAACTGGAGCGAAAGTTTCCTCAAAGTCGATTCCTTCTTCTTGATTGTACCCTTGAGCGACCAATCTTGCTTTGTTTCGAACAATTATCCCATTCTCATCAAGCTTGTTCTTAAACACCCATCTTGTTCCAATGATGTGCTTACCACTTGGTCTAGGAACAAGTTCCCAAACTTGATTTCTCTCGAATTGGTTTAATTCTTCTTGCATAGCAACAATCCATTGATCATCTTCTAGAGCTTCATCAATTTTGGAAGGTTCTATTTGCGAAACGAATGCCATGTTTAAGCATGCATCCTTGAGATTCAATCTTGTAGCAACACCTTGACTAATGTCACCAATTACTTTGTCAATGGGATTATCTCTATGAGTTCTCCATTCCTTAGGTAGATCATTTTCATTTGACTCTTGTTGAATCGGTGCTTCTTGATCCTTGTTTGAAGTATCTTCTTTAGGAATTTCTACAAAATCATCATCATCATCACAAACAACAATTTCCTCTTTCGAGGGGTTAGATTCGTCAAACTTAACATGCATGGATTCTTCTATATTTAAAATTCTTTTATTATAAATTTTGTATGCCTTGCTTGTAAGAGAATAACCAAGAAAAATACCTTCATCCGATTTTTCGTCGAACTTACCAAGGTTGTCTTTGTCATTGTTTAGGACAAAGCACTTGCATCCAAAGATGTGAAAGAAAGAGATGTTGGGTTTCCTTCCTTTGAAGAGTTCATATGGAGTCTTCTTTAGGATAGGTCTTATGTTAACTCTATTGCTTACAAAACATACCGTGTTAACCGCATCTGCCCAAAAATACTTAGGAAGATTTGAGTCGCTAAGCATTGTTCTTGCAAGTTCCACTAATGACCTATTCTTTCTTTCAACTACTCCATTTTTTTGTGGGGTCCTTGGAGCCGAGAAGTTGTGAAATATTCCTTGATCTTCGCAAAAATCTTCAAAGGAGGTATTCTGGAATTCTCCACCATGATCGCTTCTTATAGAGGCAATTGTTAATGATTTCTCATTTTGAATTTGTTTTGCATACTTCTTGAATGCTTTGAATGCATCACTTTTCTGCACTAAAAATAAAGTCCAAGTATATCTAGAATAATCATCAACAATAACTAAGGCATATAAGTTATCTCTGAAGCTTCTTGTTCTTGATGGACCAAATAAGTCCATGTGTAACAGTTGTAGTGGCCTAGAAGTGGACACCACATTTTTGGATGTGAAAGTTGACTTGGTTTGCTTCCCCTTTTGACATGCATCACAAAGCCTATCTTTGGCAATCCAATGACAAGGTCATGTTTTACTAACTTATTCAAGTGCTCCATGTGAATGTGAGCAAATCTCTTATGCCATAACCATGAGTCGTTGTTATTTGCCACAAGACACTTAACCTTCAAAGAAACATCGTCAAGGGAAATCATGAAAATATTATTAATTCGCTTACCTATAAGCATTACCTCTTGTGTGACTTCGTCTTCAATTAAGCATTCATCTTTTGTGAACCTTATTTTGAATCCTTTGTCACACAGTTGGCTGATGCTTAAGAGATTGTGCTTTAGTCCTTCGACATATAGCACATCTTCGATGGATATGAAATTTGGTGCACCTACTTTGCCTATGCCAAAAATTCTTCCTTTGTTGTTATCTACATAAGTAACATAACCCTTGGCCTTAAGCTTTAGATCTAAAAATTTGTGCACATCACCGGTCATATGCTTGGAGCACCCACTATCAAAATACCAAAGATTTGTTGTGGCCTTCAAGCAAACCTACAAAACAAAGTTAAGTTTTGTTAGGTGTCCAAATTGCTTTGGGTCCTTTATAATTAGTACCTTTTTCAACCCATACATAATTCCCTTTTGCTACACTAAAATTTCTAATGTAGCAAGCATTAGGTATATGGCCAATAATATCACAATAAAAACAGGTTGGTTCAAAATTGCTTTTATATCTAGGAACAGAAGTCTTTTTCTTTGTAAACTTTTTCTTGTCAGGATGTTGATGCACAATCTTTGGTGTGTTGACTCTTTCTTTTGGAGGTTGATCCTTAGGCCTTACAAAGATAGTTTTACTTGTACTTGGTTTAGAAAATTTGGAGTAACCAAGTCCACTTTTGTCATTTGAGTACCTTTGTTGGCTAAGAACCCCTTCCAAACCAATTTGCCCTTTTTCGTACCTTTCAAGGACTCTTTTAAGTTGGACAATTTGGAACGAGAGAGATTCACACTCTAGACACACAAAATTCTTCTTTACACTAATCATCTTTTGTTTCTCATTTTCAAAACTTTCAATCTTTTCTTCTAAGGAAGAAATTTGTTTCTTTTGAGATGATATAGTTTTATAAAGAATTTTTCATTCATTTAACAATTCATTAATTGTATCTTGTGCATCATCATCAAAAAGAGAAAAATTATTACTAACCTCTTCTTCATCATCGGAATGATGTGAAGCCATTAGCGCCAAGTTTGCACATTCCTCGCTATCCGATCCGGATGAAGAGATAATTTCATTGTCCTCCCATGCAAGATATGCCTTTTTATTCTTGATGTCCTTCTTGCTCTTGAATCCTCCTTTCTTTGAAATTTTAGGACATTCCGGCTTTATGTGGCCTTGCTTTCCACATTCGTAGCATGTTACATCTTGCGTAGATGTGGTGGCCTCCTTCTTACTGAAATGTCTATTCTTTTTAGCGTTAAAGGATTTATCATTTTTGTTAAAGAACTTACCGAGCCTTTTAACAAGGAGCATGAAATTCTCATCTTCCTCCAATGCGTCATCATCTTTATCTTCTTTTGAGTCTGCCTTCAAGGCAATCCCTTTAGATTTCTTTTCTTGGCTTTCATGTTTCTCAAGCCTACCAAGTTCTAACTCATGTTCTTGAAGTTTGCCAAAGAGAGATGCGGACGTCATTGTTGAGAGACTTTTATTTTCGGTTCCATTCTCGAGGCAATGATCTTAGTACTTTAAGATTGATATCGTCATTTGTAAATGTTTTTCCGAGAGCAATCAAGTGGTTTGTCAAGTGAACAAATCTCTTTTGTAGCGCCACAATGAATTCTTCGGGCAGCATTCTAAACATCTCATATTCTTGACTTAATGTATTCAACCTTGATCTCTTTACTTCGGCGGTGCCTTCATGTGCCTCCACTAAGGTGTCCCATATTTATTTTGCCGACTTGCATTGAGATATGCGGAAGAACTCATCCATGCTTAAAGCACTTTGAAGAATGTTTATTGCTTTCTTTTCATTTAAGATTTTTTTCTTATCATCTTCATCGTACGAACTCTTTATCTTTGCAGTACCAACGCCATTGATCACACTCGTAGGATTATGTGGACCATTTTCAACGGCTTCCCATATGCCTTCTCCTTGGGCTTCTAGATGTGCCTTCATACGGATCTTCCAAAAATCAAAATATTCTCTAGAGAATAGTGGTGGTTTGTTACTACTTCCACCGTCTTTAAAAACCAGATTCGTGCTTGCGGAAGCCATGCGGATCTTTTAGGAACAGGTTACCTATAACCTGCTCTGATGCCAATTGTAAGTTTAAGGAGTGCCTTAGAGGGGGGTGAATGAGGCACTTAGAGTATTTTCCGGATTTTTGACGGTTTATGACTTTTACTTTCTGAAATGCTTAAGTGATGAAAAGCGGTAAAGTGCGGAAAGTAAAGGACACGGCGATGCATAGTGGTTCCCCTCACAGATTGAGAGTACTCCACTCCCCTTTCAACACGAAAGAGAATTTCACAATAATGTTAGATTCCTAGACAAGACACCTTAAGGTCTTTCTATCTATTCTAAAAAACCAAGAACAATCCTCTTGGATTTACAATGTTTAAAGTCCAATCGAGACTCAATTTCTCACAAATGGACCTCTTGTATCCACACACCGGATAACAAGGATAACACCTTACAAATCTATCCTTAACAATCCTAAGAATAAGTTGTAATCAACGAATATAATTCTGAATAGTTTGTATAAGATGAGATAGATGAAAATTGAAGTATATCAATTAAATAATTGATCTTCTCCTTTGTAACACTCAAATCTCACAATAATTATACAAGTGTTCTTGAAATGGAATGAAACTATGATGCTGAAAATTAAGGTTTATGCAAAGTTTCACTCTTAAGGAAATTTGGATGAACACTTAGAAAGATTGAGAGAATGTGTGTAAATGATTTAAAATTTTGCAAGGAGGTAATTTTGAAATCTGAAAAATAAAGTTTATATAATGTTTAAAACACCTCCTCAGATGAATGCAATAATCCAAAGGTCACCATGTTTCATGATGAAGAAAACATAAGAGTTTTCATGAAGAGATGCAAATATTTTTCATTCTGGATCAGTGGTAATCGGTTACCTTAAAATGGGTAACCAGTTACATGCATTCAACGTTAAAAAATAATTTGAAATTTGCTTGAGGTAACCGGTTACCTTAAATTGGATAACCGGTTACATGGTTCCAACGTTACAAAAATGTTTGAAAATCACACAGAGTAATCGGTTACTCTAAAGCTGATAATCGGTTACTCTTACACAGTTTTTAAAAATAACTTAAAGAGTGAAGTGTGGCGGTTTGTTTGATGCATAAAACTATTTTCAATGATTATGATATGAATGCAATATGTTATGAACACTTGTATAACTATCTAGAGTTCAACTGTTACCTAATCCATGTGAAAGACGATTCTTCATGTGACTCATCAAGACTTGATCATATGTTGGAAACTTCATATACGAGCTTGAACCTTGATCAATCTTTTTGTTAATCTGACTTTAGCTATGTAGCAAGGTTTGTCGTCATCAAAATATCTGAGAAGTCATGTCTTCACAATCTCTCCCTTTTTTATGATGACAACCCAAAATCATGAAGGTTTGATCCCGTGGTGTTTCTCTATCAACAGCTCCCCCTTAAGCGATGCTCCCCCTTAATTGATGAAGTAAGGAGTCTTTGAATTCTGCATATTTGTTAGAGAGACACAACCAGCAAGGAAATATCATAGTAAAAATTTCTTTTCTTCTCCCCCTTTGTCATTAACAAAAAGGGTGAAAAAGAGATAAATAAAAAGAGTGCAAACAGAATTGACTAAGCATCATATACCACACAAGAAAATTCAACCATAATATAAACCAATATTTGTAACAAGGTCTGAACATAAAACTAGAATGATACGAACATAAAGACGAACATAAGCTAGTGAAACAACAAAACAGCATGACCAAGTTTAATCACTTTCAGACATATCATCTCCTTCATCCTCTTCATCTTCATCAACACTTTCCTCAGCACCTTCTTCACTAGGGTTAGGTTGGCGGTTTAAGGAGAGGAAACGTTTTCTAAGGGACTTGATGCCACGCTGAGTAACCCGATGATTTTGGTGCATTGTTGTCTCAATAGAACACATTTTATTATATAGCATTGTATTTGAAATTTCACCTTCTGGAATTGTTGGAGAAGCAGAAGGGGTGACCAAATCATTGTATCGATACACTCCATTAGGTCCGATACAAATCCCGGTATTCTTCGTTATAGTCACCTCGTTGATTTCACCATTCTTAACAGACATGGAGGTCTTTGGTTCCCTTTGAAGCGGAACACCAGAAAATTCAAGAATTCTTGAGACAAAACGACCATAGGGAAGTCCACCACTCAAGGAAAGTTGATGCATCATGTGTTGGTAAATAACATATGCCCAGTTAATCTTCAAATTCAACTTCATGGCTCTAATCAGTTGCAATTCAAGTTCACTGACTTGAGAATGATTAGAGTGCTTTGGTACCAACACATATGCAAGGACGTAGTGGAGCATCCTATCGCTCACAGAAAGCATGTTAGCATACTTCACAACTCTTGAAGATTATGTGTGTTGCCGGCTCATGAGGTTGGCTTGAGTACCTCTAGAGATGGAAACAAAGTATTCCAGACTATTGTAGTTCCAAGCAGCATTGTCAGGTTCGGTACCGTGACGGAATACCTCTCCTTCCGAAGGGATTTCAAGACACTGTCCTAGTTGAGTAAGATCCATAGAAATTTCCACATTCTTCACCTTTGCAATAAAAGCCAAGTCTCCAAATTCATCTATGCCAAACTTAATGGAGGAATAGAATTCTCTTATCAAATATGGGTAGTAATCTCCTATATCCGAAACTACTTTATCTACGCCAGAGTTTCGCAGCCAGGTTTCAAAATTAAAGTTGTGCGATGGAAAATCTTGAAATTTAACATGTTGCAAAGTCAATACAATAGAACAAATGATCACCACCAATCAACCCCTAGAGTTGTTGCATATCCTATTCTATTCTCTCCCCTTGATTCGAGTTGAACCAAGTCCTTCAAGCGCTTCGAACAAACCTCTGGTTACCGCTACCTTATTGCAAGAAGGCCACATTCTCCAAAACTTCAACTCGTCTGATTTCGAACGCAAGTTGCTTGAACCCTAAGCTTTCTTCATAATCCTCCGGTTACCGCTACTTGTTTGACTCAACCTTCCGTTCTTCAAACTTTTCACTCGGCTGAATCTGCGAAGCAAAGGTTAGTGCAAAAACCCCCAATTCTTGGAGGACAAAACCCCAATGGTTTTATTCAAGAAAAACCCACACAAAGTCTCAACCCAAACTAAGATAATCCAATCTTATTTGAACTTTATCACAACAGTAATGCATAATGCTCAACAAAGATTATTATGTGTGATTATTGAGAAATGCAATGAAGAATGATGATGAGCACTTTGGTGTATATCTTTCACTTTTCTTGTTAAATGTTGAAGAAGAGACTTTAAAATATTTATATGATGCATGGAAAAAGTAACAGACATAATAGAATAATTTTGCAAAAATGCACAGCAGAAAATTGAGTGCCAACAGCGATCAATCGACCTATTCACATAGTTGAGTCGACTCAAACAGGCTGAGTCGACTCATGACTCAACCTGTTCATACCCGTGGCAACATGGTTCAAATGAAACAGCCAATGAGTCGACTCAAACAGCCAATGAGTCGACTCAAACAGGGGATGAGTCAACTCAAACAGGTTTTTCCAGAGTTGAGTCGACTCATGACTCGACCTGTTCAGACCCGTGGCAACATGGTTCAAATGAAACAGCCAATGAGTCGACTCAATGAGTCGACTCAAACAGGGGATGAGTCAACTCAAAATTCTTAAACTGCCAAAAATGAGTTTTTGATATTTTGGTCAATTCAAACCATTTTCTTGTGAACCTAAGGTACCAATGATGATCAAGTGCATTATTCTAATCTATGAAATACTCCTATATGCATGAACTCATTTCACTTATACTTTGAGCACGTTGGAGGATGAATGCATTCTATGATATGATGACACCGTCCAAAACACACATTATGAGCAACTAAAAAGGTTTGACATCATTAAAATAAGGGCAACGGATCTTTTCCCTCACACAATCCATTTTCATAAAATAAAATAAAATAACATTATAATTCATTACTTAGCATTCATACTAAAAGCTTATAGCATCTGAACCTGGATCAAACAGCTAACGTCAAAACACTTCCAAGATACGATTATGACACTGTTCCCTAAAATCAATCAACAAATACTTATTTTATACACCACGAACTACGGAGCTCTGATTTTCTCATTGTAATATGAGAATACGTACGCACATGATTTGAAATCTTGGCAAGCACATTAATTAAAAACTTATTTTTCCCCTTAATTAAAATCAATCGCAAGTAACCTTTAGATAATAACACCCATATGCACAAATATTTTCTATATAACATTAATTAAAAACTTATTTTCTCATTGTTTTGATGATGTGTGCAACAAATATTATTGTTATATTATATTTTAGCAATTGGACTTGTTTGATTGTTTTAGTTGGCTAAATTTAAACCAATGTGATTTAAATTTGAATTCAAATCAAATCAAATCATATTTTGTGGAGCTGATTTGGAGCAACACATCTCAATAAAATCTCCACTATTTCTGGACGAAATCAGGTCATTATCCAAAGGAGAAAAATCCAAGAATGGATTTTCTATATAAGGAGACTCAATTCTCAAGTTTTGTCAAGAGTTTTGGTGTGCAAGAACTGGGTTCTTTATGCTAGGGTTTGAGTTTTTGTTTCTTGTATTCCATGTTAAGGCCATAAATGAATTAGTGTTGAATCTATTATTGTACAACATTGTGTATCAGTAACTTGGCACAATTGATTTGTCTTAGTTGAGTTAAATATTTAACAATCAATAGTCTTGTTATTGAGGTTGATCACTGGGGTTTAGTGATAGAAGAAAGAGATTGGGTTGTTATATTCAGGGGGCCTAAATAGAAAGTCATTAGGATTAGGGAGAGGCATAGAATTTCATAGGAGTTGAAGATTTTTATAAGACTAATTATTCTAATTCGAAATAGTGAATTTACTTTCTTGGGTAGAGTGTCCCCTAGACTTAGATGTGGTTTCACCAAAATGAGTTGTCAAACTCTTGTATTTTTATAGCTTTCTGCATTGATTTATTATTTTTGTCAAACTATCTTTTAAACTGATTTAAGAAGTTGTAGAAGTTGTCCCAACATCTGGTCTAACATTTTTCCCCTGAGGAACATAATTTCATAGAGGTTGGCTCAAAAAGGAAAATTGATTTTAATGTCTTTTAAGACAATCTAATCGATAAAAACCTAATGATAATTGATTACAAACTTCAATGGTAATCAATTTCTAGTTCCAAAACATGAAAGAAAAGATATTTAGTAGTTGTACATCATTAAGGCGATGTCGTAATCACTTAGAATTCAATTTTGAGTTGATCTAATCGATTAGACGAGTGCTCCAATCGATTGGAAAAGACAAAACTTTTCCCATAGCAATTTTGAATTCTCCCAGTTCACCTGACATAATTTCAAGACATTTTAGGAAATATTTCCTTGAGAAAAATCTGTGTGTCTCTGCGTGTGTATGCGTGTGTGTGCCTGTGTGTGTGTGTGTGTGTATGTGTGTGTGTGTGTGTGTCTGCTTGCGTGTAAGCGCGCGCGCGCGCGCGCGTGTGTGTGTGTGTGTGTGTGTGTGTGTGTGTGTGTGTGTGTGTGTGTGTGTGTGTGTGTGTGTGTGTGTGTGTGTGTATGTTTTAGCCATGCACTCTTATGAGAAATCTCTTTTTCTGATGTAGGGCTTTCTTGTACTGCAAGACTTTGTCATATGGTTTATTTTTTAGATACTTATTTGAGTTCACTTGAGATGAGGCTTAAGCATATATTCCATTTAGGTTTCCATCATTAGATAGTCAAGTCCATCAAATCTCGATACTTAGGTTTTCATCTTTATTTGCTTAATCACTTATGTTTGACTTAGAGTCATCATCAAAAGTTCAACAAAAGTTGTTGTCCTTTTTAAAGGCATATAATTTGAAAAACAAGGTTCCACCACCCCACACAAGCAATTCTATAAATATAATCCTTGTAATGAAGTTTTCTCACTTGATGAAGTTTGGTTTGTGAAACCCTAGTTGTAATTTATCCCTCTTAAAGTCTTCATTTGTAGCAGCCACTACTGAGATTGAAGACACTTTCTTCGCGTGGACTAGGTAGAGGTGTTGTTGTTCATTGTTCATGGTCATTCTTTTGATTCTACATCAACATTTAATCACCACAATAGGAAACCAGTATATCATTGATCATGTTCATTCGCAAGGATCACCTAAGAGAAATTTTTTTTTCCGTTGTATTTTTATTGTGATTTTCCTTTAATTTCAATCAATTTTCTTGGAGGAAACAGTGTCCATCAATCTCTAATAAGTTTCTCTTGTGTTCTTAAGACCGAATGGCATTACCTTATAATAGAAGTTTTTATAGCTGGTCATAACACCATTTGTGATGCATCGCTAGGGTTCATCCTTATTTGATTATATCCCGAGTATACATCCATAAAACTGAATACTTGAAAACCCAAATATGTAACGACAATTTTGTATTAATCCAATTAATTATTAAACATGTGACTAGCAATATATAACTCCTCTCACATAACCATTCGATCATTAGTATTTTTGTTATCAATCATGTGAGAGGAGTTATATATATATATATATATATATATATATATATATATATATATATATATATATATATATATATATATATATATATATATATATATATATATATTGGCGCTATATGTCAAACAATGAATAGTTAATGAATTACAATTTAAACGAAATGTAATCTTTTTTGCATTTGGTGAGAGTTGAACACGTGTCTTATCCACAAGTACCACTCCTGAACCATATATGCTACTGCAAGTCTGCAATATTTATTAAAAATTGCCCTAATCACAAAATAAATCATGATATCTATCCATTAGATTAAAGCAATAAATCAACATGTTCCCCTACTGACTACCCATAGTCAAGTCAAGAGTCAAGTCAAAATGCTCTATAACTGAATCATGGGATAAATCGACATATTTGCATGACTGAATCACTAGGGTGAATCGGCATACCCTTCGATGAATAAGTCAACATATTCTTCATCGGGAATATTAAAATAAGTCGACTTATTCTTCTACCTCAATCGCTAGACTTTTTGCCCACAGTACCCCTTTCTTGAAAATTTATTCCCACAATGCCCCATTCTGAAGAAAAAAAATCCCAGAATGCCCCACTTTTCTTTTGGGTCTCGCCCATTCATTGGACGAGAGGATGAAGCGGTTAAAATGCTGAGTAGACTCGGCCATTGGTTGGCCGAGCTCTTGAAGGAGATGTTTTTTTTGTTTTTTTTTTTATTTTAAATATAATTATATAATTAAATAACCTTATTAAAATTATTATTAAATAGTTTTCTAATTAATTCTATATTTAAATAATAAAAATGATTTTTTTAAAATAATAATAATATTTTTGTAAAATACTAATAATAGTTTTCTATTTTTTTTTAAAATATTAATAATAAAAATTATTTTTTTTCAAATATTAATAATAGAAATGATTTATTTATTTTTAAATATTAATAATAGAAATGAATTAATATTTTTTAAAAAGATAATGAAGTAATATTTTTTTGAATGATATGCTTCCCTCCTATATTTCAATGACCGAGCAATTACTTTGTGTTTGTACTGTCTCGGTCAATGATTGGCCGAGTACTGAAGTATTAATTTTCTATAAATAGCAGGATTTGTAGAAAATTAACTCAGAGCACAAAATCCTTTATTTTGGTAAAAATGTCTTTTTGGGGTCTTGTATTTTATGGACATGGTGAAAAAATCAGTGTTTGCCTCGATCCGTAATGGAATTTCAGAACACTGATTTCAGCCATCCACACTGGCTTCCAACAGTTGGGTGAGCATCGTATGAAGGTGAGGAAAGTAGAGTATCGTTGTCCATACATAACGTTGACTGATGCAAGCCCCGATGGTACGTACATGTATTACCTGGATCATATAGAAAATGATGAAGATGTTCAGTGTATGTTTTCGGCACATAGTGGTAAAGTTAATAGAGGAATTGAAGGTCCACTTGTGTTGGTTGCTGTTGTTGATTAGTTTTTTAATTACCACTTGTGTTGGTTGTTGTTGTTGTTGTTTAGTTCATGTGGTCGTACTTTGTAACCAGAAGCATTTGATTATCAAATGTATTTCATAATTGTTTGTTCCCAAAAGACATTAGAAATACACAATGGTTTACATAAAGTACGTGCATAATAGTTAATAATTAAAAAAAACATAATCATCTGGACAGATATTTAAAATAACAACATAATCATCTAGATGGTCGCTGGGACAGTCCTACAACATTAGGACATTTCCTACGCATGTGTCCTATTTCACGGAAAATTCCACACCTTCTCTTTTCCTTCTCAATGTCGTCCATCTCGGTTCTAATCCTGGTGCTGTTTGGGCGCCCTTTCTTCCTCGTTCTCATAGAGTCGTCGTGGCAAAGAGTAAATCCTTCATATTGTGGCCAATTCTCCTCATGGGGAAGTCCTAGGAAACTCTCCTTATAGACCTTGAACACGTTAAGAATTTTGAAGACGTCTGGAATGTGAATGGAGTAGTCCTGGCATATGCTCGAACATGCTGCGATTACATGGGAGCAAGGTAAGTGAAATGCCTGAAATTTCCCACAATCATAGTGTTGTTTCCTCAGATCAACGCTGAATGTTCCGGTTGGTCGACCCTCGTTATGATTAATCTTCTCTTGGACCATGAAATAAAATCTCTTGCGATCGAACTGCATGACGTTATGCGTGTTAGCTTTCATGACTTCCTCAGTCATCCCCTTGTTGCAGTTATCAGTGAAAACCTGCCCAGAGGCTAACATTTTTGTCCATTGATGGCCTCTTCTACCAAATAGTGATCCTAATTGATAGTACATAGATTTGACCAATGCAGTGATTGGAAGGTTTCGGGTTTCTTTTAGCACCGAGTTCATTGCTTCTGCTAGGTTAGTTGTCATGTGACCCCAGCGTTGCCCTCCGTCAAATGCCCTTGCTCACTTCTCCAGAGGGATGTTGTCTATCCATGATAAAGCGTTGTTGTTTGTTCTTCGGATTTCCCCCCGATAGTAGGTAAATTTTGCCTCTGTTAACGCATAACCCATGTTAACAACTATTTTGCGCAGATCCTTGTCTTTAATCTCGCGCATGAAGTTTTGCGCGATGTGTCTAATGCAATAGACGTGTGATGATGGAGGATACTGTCATCCATTTTCCAGATTGTTATATGCACTCTTTATCGATTCATGTCTGTCTGATATTAGATACAGATTTGCTTGGGGAGTAACGTGTATTCTTAAATTCTTAAGAAAGAAACTCCAAGCTTCCTTTGTCTCACTTTCAACCAATGTGAACGCTATCAGAAATATGTTCCCGTTCCCATCCTGTGCCACAGCCATCAACAGAGTCCCTTTGTACTTGTCATACAACCATGTTCCATCAACCTGCACAATAGGTTTACAATACGTGAAACCACGTATACATGGTTGAAACGCCCAAAACAAACGATGAAATATCCTTTGGTCACCCAAGTGTGAACCATCATTTGAAATCACAGGTAAGGATTGCAATTCAATAATGGTACCTGGTAGATATGTTTTCATTACCAGTATCCACTACGGAAGATCGTTGTAAGATGTCTCCCAATTTCCATACAACGACTCAATTGGATGAGGCAACACAATACAAGGGTTAACTCGGCCATCAAAGGGACGAGTCTGCACGCATGCTTTTTTGAAGTGTAATTTCCAATCAGCATGGGAATCGTTGTTGCAGGGATTCCTTGCAAAAAAAATTGCATGCATTCCCTTACTAGTCCAATCACCCTGTACAATTCTAACCTATATATTTAATATTTTTACCACTATAAATAAACATTTCCTCTACAATTCTTTCTCATCATCTTCCTCCAATTTCTATTTCACAAATACTTAGTCTCTTCAAATATTTACTCTCTACAAATATTCACTATCTTCTATTCCAAAATGTCTTTGTTGTGGATGGGCGAATCACACCGTGGGACGGCGACAAACATTGTCGAATACGTAAGTCTCTTTCAAATCTATTTCACAAATTCAATATGTAAATATTACATCAAATATTTATTACCATTTTTATTTGAATTTCAGGAAGACGATAGGTTCCGGGTCCATTTGCATACATACATTCAACCAAATGCGGTTATAATACTGTATTTAGAACTAGCCGGTTTTGCAAATGTGGCCAAGATTGCAATTCTAAAAGTAGATTCTAAATTAATTGTTGCATTGTTAGAGAGATGGAGACCTGAGACACATACCTTTCATTTACCAACGGGTGAATGTACTATCACTCTAAAGGATGTGAGTATGTTACTCGATCTCCGAATTAATGGTAAAGTTGTTAATGGCCCAACAAACGTAATCAATGATGTTTACATGGAGAATTTGGGCATCGAACCAACAACTTCAGATAAAAATGGGGCTTCTGTCAAAATTGTTTGGTTAGAAGCCGTATTAACACAACTGAAAAATAACCCTAACTCGACCGAGGCGGAAAATATTCTTCATTCAAAAGTTTATATTTTACTTTTAATTGCTACTTTTTTAATGTCAGATAAGAGTCACAATTTATTACATTCTTCTTGGTTACCTTTAGTAGGATACCTAGAAAAATGTAACACATACAGTTGGGGTTCTGCTTGTCTGGCGACACTATATAGACATATGTGCAAGGCAGCCCATAAAGGAGTCAAGAGCATAGGAGGCTGTGTTGTATACTAACTGTATGGGCATTCACACGCATACCCTTGTTAGCCCCGGTTAGTAACGAGGTTCCATCACATCCTTATGCATTAAGGTAACGATTTTCATTTAAATGCAATTTATATTTCTCAAAATTATTTATACGTCGCTTTAAGGTATTTTTTTTTTAATATGCAAGATGGTGCAAACGAAGTATGAATTATGGAAATAATCCTCGTCATCATCTACGAGGGTACCATGTTGCAATAGAACACATGGAAGAAATCGATGTAAGAATGATTAATTATAATATTCAACTTATTTAAATTTATTTTATACATTCTAATAGTTATATTTCTTTTAACAGTTTATTTGGAGGCCGTACATACAATATCCAGTGCCTGATTATAGTGACAGTCGAGTTTGGAGTGCAACAACATATATGGTATGTTTCTTTACCGTTGAGATGCATCAGACGGATCGAGTCAAACTCCAATTTGGATTTGAACAACAAATACCGTCTCAGTCAAGATTTCTAAGTGAACACCATAACATGACTATGGTCCAAGCTTGGGACACACATTGGCAATATTTAAACAAAGAAGAGCTAAAAGAATGGAAAAGAAGAAGGCATTTGGTGTTACAAGGAAACTCGGTAATTGGTGAGTCTAAGTCGGGTAGAGAATACATGAATTGGTTTTTATCAATTCCTTTTATGCACGTTGCTCCAACATAATTTTTGAATGATCCCCGTCAACGTGTAGCTTCTTCAACCCAACAAACAACATCACCCCCACATCAAGACATTCCCCCCACATACACATCCACATTTGGGGCCCAACCATCATCCTCAGCTCAACAAACTTACCAACACACCCAGACCACACAACAACACACAATTTATTCCACCTCAACCCAACACCATAATCCCCACACTCCATTCCCTCAAACAAACTACTATTACAACCAACAATATCAACAACAAACCAACCTACGCCCACCCATACAATACACTCCAATTCCTCAACCCAACTTTGAATACTCAAACCCTCATTCTCAACCCCAAACATCTAACTCACATTCGCACAACCCACTCCTACATACAACCCTGATGATGACTACTATCCTCCTATCCAACCTAGCACCTACACACAACTCCCACATTCACTACCCAACTTTGACCTCACTGATGACCATCTAATGAATATCCCTTCTTTTCGCATTCAAGATCTCGACAGTATGGATATGCCTCCAAACACATCACAACAACATCAAAGTCAACAACAAACATCAACAACAAGACGCCCATGATGAATTGTCTTCTGACTCATCTCCGTCTCCCGCAAGACAAAGACAAGAAGACTTGGGCAAGGGAAAACGCAAAAAAGTTGGCACAAGATGTGGAACAGGCGGTCACTATAAATAAAATGTATTTCTTCCATTATATCAATAAAATAATTGTTAATCATTACAATTCATTATATGCCTCATTATAATATTTATAGTTGTATAATAAATATTTAAAAAAATAAATCATTTCTATTATTAATATTTAAAAAAAATATTTTATTATTAATGTTTTAAAAAACAATATTAGAAAACTATTATTATTATAAAAAACTATTATTATTAACATTTTATTATTAATATTTTTATAAAAATGTTATTATTATTTTAAAAAAATCATTTTTATTATTTAAATATAAAATTAATTAAAAAACTATTTAATAATAATTTTAATAAAGTTATTTAATTATATAATAGTATTTAAAAAAAAACTCCTTCATTAGCTCAGCCAACCAATGGCCGAGCCTAGTCATCAATGGCAGCGCATCATCATCTCGCCCATTCATTGGACGAGCCCAAATAAAAAAATGGAGCATTCTAGAAAAAAAATTCATAATGAAGCAATGCGGGAAAAAAATTCAACTTTGGGGTAGTGTGGGAAATTAGTCCAATCACTACATGGATTGTGGAAACAATTACTTGTTCAGGATATGTCTCTACCCATTCCATAAATCAAATGTCATCTTACAAATAACATTCCATTATCTTCTTCAACCTCTACACTATATCAACCTTACATACTTACCACTCTTACATCAACTACACTCACCTTAGTCAATAAAGTCTTTTTAGTATCACTTTTTCAATACAATTCATTAGTAATTCATAAGTAAAACTTCCACTATATACTTTTTTTACGATTTAGTCCATTTCTACACTTACATCACCTTGTCCTAAGCCCATTCTAAATGAAATCTAAGCCTATGATCACTTGATTAAAGTTAAGCATATGATCACGTCATTAAAGTCCAAGACCATGAACTATATCAAAATGGGGTTTAGAACATAAAAAAAAGAGTTTTAGGCAAAACAGGATTATGAATCGATTCAGAAACCAACCTCCTAGCTTGTGTCAACCAAGTTTTTCTACTGTCAAACTTTTAGTCACTTTTAAATGCTTTAGTCTACTCTAAATCGCAAGCATTGCCAAATTCAATAGTTTTGTGTTTGTATATTGAAATTTTTATTAATGAAACTTCTGATCATAATATTTAAATCACATTACTATTTAAATCATATACATTGAAGATGTTAACTTCCAATAGAAAGTTCAAAATGGAACTTTTATCCTATTGAGGAATTTTTTAACTTCATCTTGTAAAAATATATGAGTAGGTCCAAACTTCGAATTCCAGGAACCTTTTTTTCTCTTGGAACAGAAGAGTTAAAGACAGAAAAAAAAACATTTCCCTACCCTATAATCGAACACTAAATTCAAACAACCTGGCTACTCCATACATACAGAAGTCACAATCATTATCATATTTGCTATACATTCTTGCAAACACCAATTTTCTAAATTAAATCAACATATTTACTCCAACTGTTTCTAAATCATGCAAATTGAAAGATAAATTGCCGTAAAAATAAAAATAAAAAAGGTTATTCTGAAGAAAAAAAAAACTCATTGAAAGATTGCAAAACTTCATATCTTCATTTTCCGCACTGGTTTTTTCTCACATATATACAATCTTGCAGAAAATATTTAATGCTAACCAAATAAAAAAATATTACTAGCTAATTAGCCTATGGAGACACTCAAAATCAGTGTTTTCACAGCACATGTAAGGACAACAAAATAAGGAGAATAAATTTCAGGTCCTTCCAGGATAAAATCTTACTCTTTGCTTCCAACTTTCCGCTTCTTTCGTTTGGAAGTTGGCGTCGAACTGTAAACATAAACAAAAATATTAAAAACAGCTCAATTGCAGATGATAGCATCATTAAATTTCATGAATGAATGAATTTATAAGGGATGGATACCTCCCATTTATAAACACATTTTCAGGTCATAATGTAGAATAGTTAACACACCCCTCAAATTCAGGACTGAACCTTTGAAGTGTGATTCAACCGATCAAGGATAGACCTTGGTAGCTACTTAGAATTTAACTTGGGCCTAACTTAACTTTACACAATTGACTTGTAAGATGAGGGAAATAACTCAAAAACTTTCAGGTCATATATCACCCAACGTAATACTGCCAGCACACACCCATCTGACACTCAATACTAGACTTTTGGTGTCTGATCCGATTGCAAGAGGCGCAACGCATCTTGGAAACTCTCATCCGATCACTCAAGTCACACTTCAGATATTCAATCTTTGGACTTGAGAGAGTTGTATTAATAGTATCATATTTGACGATAAGACCTGAAAATGTGTTTACATAAGTTGACTCCCCCGCCTTACAAGCTAATTTTGTAGGGTATGTAACCTAAATTTAAGACAAATAAATCAAAATCTATTAGGTTTGTTCTCTTTTGTTTATATGGTTCTAGTGGAAATTTGCTGTATTCATTGATTATTGAATTCAATCAGTTGGTTAACTGCTACATATTTTACAGCTGCTCCAGAGGAAAATGGATCATATGCCATGTATCTATTTATAATAAAGCTCAAGTTCTAACCATGGAAAATAATTTGCACACTCAATCAGACAGTAATCATATATTTAGTCCATTCAGAAAATATTAGAGTTTGGCATAGGTACCTTGTTAGAATAGGTTGTATATCAGCACCAACAGTTTTACTAAGCTCTTCAATAGTTGCAGAAACCACATTACTACATTTAAGTATGTTGCAAGCATCTAAGAAGGCAGTAGATTTTACCGTGTCTGGTACAAGTGATGTTTCTTTTACCTCTGTTTTGAGATTTTCCATCAAAACAAATGCTGCACAAATAAAGATTCACAAATCGTTAGAGAATTCAGATACTGAAATAGTTCAACTAATAGCTACTAATGCAAGAAGCGGATTGATTTTCAAGCACAAGACATTAAGAATTTCAATTATTCGAAATGAATACAGCAATATTCAATTAAATCCAACTCTAAATCTCAATAATTCAAACTCTAAGAACATTACACACATTGCAAAATCAAGGATACACATGATTTTTTTCAAAAGGTATATTATAGGTCTTAAACTAAAGCATATGACATACCAATAGCTCGAATCGTCTTAAGGTCAAATCTGTCAGCCAAGTTTTTACACCCTATCCTTTCTGCTCGCTTTGTGATCAACAGTTTCAAGCTAATCATAAAATCCTGCCAAGATTTCAAATGTTGAATTACACAAACATACATGAATAATCACTAAGATTTCAAATGTTGAATTTCACAAACATACATGAATAATCACTAAGATTTCAAATGTTGAATTTCACAAATTTATCCCAAAGTGTAGCTGCTTCTAAAACATTACCAGAATATTACATAAAGAGGACTATAACAGTTAAACCTCTCAATTCCCTTTATCACTTATTACTATTTATAAATAAAATAAAATAAGATAAAATAAATATACTGATGAATAAGTCAATTGTAATATTACAGAGACATTATAACAAATTACACCTTTTACTAAAAGGCCTTAGAGCTCCTCCTAGTAACTAGAAATATCAATGTTTTCAAAATTGAATTTGAAGATTGAACTGTAAACCAACACTCTTTACATTAAAGTGTATGTTTGGTTTCAGTTTGAAGCATCCAGAATTGATTTTGAATGTGTAGAATTGATTATACTTTCCGAAATTGATTCTACTTAAAGCTAAGATTTGTAGCTTCTGAGTCTAAATGTGATTGTTACACTGAAAATTTACTGTTTTCAACTCACTTATGCAGGAATTATCCAAACATAAAGCACTTATTTACCTTCATCTCAACCAATTCAACACACTTTTGCAGGAACTTATCCAAACATAAAGCACCTTAGCGTCATCTCACTTTTACCCCAAATCAATTTTATAGAATCAATCAATTTACTCCAAATTAATTATCTTCACCGCATAACCAAACACATACGAATTGAGCAGTTCAATTACACTTTAGTCCCAGTCCCAATTCGACGGCTTTCAAAACATTTGAATAATGACATGGTGATCTTGCCGATTTGATTACCAGCTCGATTTTAAAAGAATTGACAAATACTACAACTATAGTATATCAACAATAAATATGAAAAATACTTACAATCTCAGACTCTGAAAGAGAGCAAATCCAATCGACATCTTGAACCCTAGTCTCATTGTTGATTTTATCCAACTCAACGGGTCTTTCCAATCTCTTCTTCAAGTTTCTAACTTTCTTCATGGGATCGAATCAACTACTGTAAGCACCTAAGACCTGAAAACATTTGTTAAAAAAATTGTATTCAAAATAAATAAATATCTGTGAATTAAGAAATAATAGGAAAAAATTGTGGAGTGTTAGTAATAATCTGTGAACGCAAGCTCAAACTGAATTAGGCTACGTGACCCACTCTTTTTTTTTGGAAAAGGCCAAAAGTTTTATTAACACAAAAATAAGGCATAAGATATGTCAAACAACAGGAATAAACAATCTGCAAAAGTGTCACAATTGTGTCTACACAACCAAGAAAACATAAGGAAGACTTGGAATGAAGACATCCCAACATCACCAAAGCAACACCCTAAAAATTACAATTACTGAAACAACCAGAAAACCACCCTTTAACTCCCACTAAGAGCTCCATCTGCATGCATTCAGCTCATGATCCCCTAACGAGACTTGACACCAACCAAACGCCAACTAAAAACTATCTCCACCACGCACTGCATCGTAACTTAACGACACTGCTGCCCGACGCCTGCTTGCTAAACAAATCTGAAGAGAAACCCTAATTCCCTAAAACAGCGGATCAGGATTTGCTGCCGTTAGAGCGGGAAGGGTCCTTACGGTCTAAACCACGCCATATGTCTATCTATTTATTTCTTTTAAAAAACAAATATAACTAATTACAACTATAGTAAAAGTGTGGGTTCGAATCGGGAAGATCCTAATTGTTCCCCTAAAAAAAGTAAATTTCATTACTAGACTATTTGGAAAAAAAACACAGTACAGTCGCATGTCTTTGCAGGTCGTCTCCGTCAGCATCGCCGTTGTCATCACTAGACTATTCTGTTCTTCACTGTGTTCACCGTCACCGCCACAGTTGTCATCATCTCAGAAATTGATTGATAGTTACAGCACAGACAAAAACGGGCAAGATTGCAGAGGCGTGAGAGACGCCGGCAGTGTTGAGGGACTAGGGCGGCGTGAAGGAGGACAGCACAGTGGTTCCACAATAATATGTGAAGGTCTAGGAAGTGTTACGAGACTGATAAGATTTTATTTTATTTTTAAAATAAAAATTAAAAAAATTGACACAGGGCATAATCCTAAATGTATGATTAAGAGTAGAATTTAGTTAAAGTTATGTACCTTTTGACGGGTTAAAATTGACACAAGGCATAATCACAGCATAAACAATATAGACATTATAAACACTGCAATGTAATCTCTATTTATTTTTTCTATCAAAATCACTTTAGTCTACTGTAACAGATTCATCAAAAATAACATTATAATCACAATTCCATTTCAATCGAATCAAACATTATAATCACTACTGTAACAGATTCGTCAAATAAACATTATAATCACTTTATCAAAATCACTTTATAGTAATGATAAACAACAGCAAATATTCTATTACGTATTCCCAATATAGCTTGCACTCTATTCAAATTATCAAAACTGTTTGGTTTTAGAGGTTTTGATTGGAATGTCTCAAAACTAATGATAAGCACCAGAAAAAATTCAGTAGAACAGCAACAATACAACAGTAATGGTAAACAATTTCACTTACTGGAAACAACGAATCGCTACAGGCTACAGCGGAACCACAGTGACGACGAAGCGAACACGAAACAACAGCACACGCACAGCTCTACTCTACACAGCAGCGAGCCAGTGGCTAGGTCAATTTTATGGAATGAATCGCTTCACTAGTTTCCAATTGGTTCTGTTGTACACCGAAGAGTTGTGGAGAATGGATGGAATCACGTGAGTTTGTATCCAACTCTTTCTTTGGACCAAATGTATTATTTAGGTCCAATTATATATACTTTTTGAATTTACATTATGGGCCAAATAAGTAAATAATTTTTTAAAAGTTTTTTTATTTGGCCGTTAGGCTACCCATAACCCCTGGCCTTTGTTTTAAAAAACTGTTTTTAAATTAGTTTTAAAAATTGTTTTTAGGATGAAAACAAAATAAAAATTTATTTGAAAGTTTTGTTTTGTAAAACTATTTTTAGATGATAAAAGAAAAAATTGATTGGTTGATTTGTTTTAAAAACTAATTCAAATATTGTTTGATTTTACTTTTCTAAATGATAAAATATTATCTATATTAAATAGTTATTAAAAAAATATAAAATTATTTCACTAATAATTAACCTAATTTATTCTTTAATTTAAAATTTTAAACTATTATTTTACAATTGAGAAAATGGAAGATAAATTGATAGTGTAAATTAATTTTTACACTTTCGATCATTAACGGTTATATCCCGCTAAATCATATTAATTTTTTTAAATTATTTATATGATATAGCAAAATGATATATTTTTATTGAATGATCGCGTAATTGTTTTTTACTAGGTTAGTACATCTCCATTAATCTCTTTATATTTATTTTAATTTGTTGTAAAATACTATTTACAAGTTAATTTTATTCCAATCATATCATTTTACTGTGTTTTTGTTAATTTAATTATCTTAAAAAGATAAAATTTACAAATTATTATGTTACAATTTTACAAATTTTTATTTATTTTCTATAAATTAAATATTTTGAATGTAATTTCACGGAATGTTCATGTAAAAACATAAACAATCACATAATGAATATATAAAAGAATGATAATTAAATTTATTAAAAAAAAAAGTAAATAATATATATGTACCTGTTAAACATGAAAAAATAAAAGTAGATAAATATATAATGTACATGTTATAAACATGAATATATAAAAGATTCTGTAATAACTTTTGAATGAATTTTACCTTTTGTTGGAGTTTAACACAAATGCTTGTTGGGAATAATGTCATTTCATTACATTTAGCAAAATGTAGATACTAAGGGTCTGTTTGGATCTCTTCTCAATTTTGTTTTTAAAATTTGTTTACAAATCTATTTTGTAATTTGTTTTTGAGAAAATAAAATAAAAAGAATTCATTTGGTATATTCAATTTTTGAAACTGTTTAAAAATTAAAAAGTGAAAAGATATGTTGATAGTATAATTTGTAAAAACTGTTTTTTTTAATATAATACAATATAGCTTGTTTGATAATCTATATTTTAAAAATCTATTTTACTAAACAAAATAATTGTGATATATTTTTTGAAAATATTAAAATTCAGCTAATATACATTTAAGTTTATTAAAATATTTTAATAATTAATGATAAAATATACAATTCATTAATGTATAAAGATTATATTTCAGTGTTGGTTTGAATATATATACACAATCATTTAATGTATAAAAATATACTATTCATTAATGAGGATTAATTAAAGAGAGAATAATTGAGACTGAGAATTTTAATTTTCATTAACAATATATGAGGTTAACAATAGATTGAGAGTGAAATATTACAATTAAAAAATCTTGCAAGTAATTACTATAATTCGATTAATGAAACCGTATTTTTTTCCAGCTACCTCAATTGAAAATTAAAAAGTAAAAGTGAAAATTGAAAATCAAAATATATTTGATTGTTTCAGTTTTTTAGATTTTAAAACACTAAGGGCTTGTTTGATTCAATTTCAACTT